>NC_044051.1:31347944-31480444 GCF_902167405.1 Gadus morhua | reverse complement strand
GCGTTATTGTCTGGCTTTATTCAGATCGGTTTCATTCTTTTCGGGTTTTAACACTGTGAGTGTCAGTAAACTTGTTTAACTTTTATTTAAATTGTATTCATTTACATTTAGGGCATTTAGCAGACGCTTTTATCAAAAAGCGACTTACAATAAGTACATTTGTCATAAGAAGTGCATCAATATATCGCTGTCAGTACAGAAAGGATGTTCATAGAACCAAGTGAAAGTACCACAATCTAGGCTAATCAATTCCCCGTGTTACAGCCATGATAGCAGCTACTGCAGTTGCTACACAAATTAAGTACTATAATACAATACAATACAATACAATACAATACAGTGTACAATGGTGGCCAGAGGGAGGTGGGTGGCTATGCAGTGTCGAGGTGGACTCTCAACAGGTGAGTCTTGAGTCTTTTTCGGAAGATAGTGAGCGACTCTGCGGTCCTGAGAGCGGCAGGGAGCTCGTTCCACCACTGAGGTCCCAAAACCGAGAAAAGTTGTGACTTTGCTGAACGGCCTTTGCTAGCTCTTAGCGATGGCGGTTCCAGACGTCCAGCTGAGGTAGTTGAGCGGAGGGATCGAGCTGGGGTGTGTGGCTTTAGCAATGCTTGGAGGTAGGCAGGGGCAGTTCCATCGACTGCCTTGTATGCCAGTACCATCGTCTTAAATTTGATGCAAGCTACTACAGGGAGCCAGTGGAGGTCCCGGAAGAGGGGGGTCACATGGGAGAACTTCGGTAGGTTGAACACGAAGCGCGCTGCCGCATTCTGGATGCGCTGCAAAGGCTTAATCGCAGAGGCAGGAAGTCCAGCCAGGAGTGAGTTGCAGTAGTCGAAGGTGGGAGATGACCAGTGATTGGACTAGAAGCTGAGCTGCTTCCCTTGTGAGGGAATTTTGAGTGCACCAGGACAGATATCCTGTGTTTTTTTTAGAGGCAGCCTTTCTAAGATGCTCTGCCAGTGTAACATCATACCGTGCTAAAGGAGATCAAGGATACCCAGAAAATTTCCATTTCTAGGATTTCCTATCTGTGCATTTTGTCCCTGAGAAAAATAGTTTCCTCGACGCACAATGTTGTTGGTAAAAACATATTTTTACTTAAAAACAGTCGAGTCACTTGCACAACTCAAGCCGCCCTCCAGTCTAGAACTCTGGCCCTCTTAAGGAGCACCAGAATGTGGCTCAATTAATCTATGAGCCACAGCTGCAGACTATTACAGGGCTAACAGCCAGACAGGAACACGTGAATCTTTTAAAACATGTTAACACAGTGAAGATGCCATTCACATCTTCACAGTCCCCCTCAGTGGCAGGTTTCTTTCTGCAAGGAAGAGTATGCAGTCGATCACTCGAGTCAACAGGCTCTCTGCAATTCGCTATCAATAGTTTTACCTAGGCATAAGCGGGGTGCCAATTCTTTCCACATCAGATAAGCATTTATGTGGTAACCACTTGTTTCATGGTGCTTCAGTATCTTTGAAAGACACTGCCAGTTATTATACCCCACCACTCTAGTTTCACCAAAAAGCTTACATGCAAAACAATAGACTCTGTTAGAACTGTTGGAGTACAGTAACCAATAGGGGTGGATAAAATAATCGATTCTTCGATGCATCGTAATACTGTGTAGAACGATTTAGTCTCGATTCAGATACGATAATAATCTTTTTTTTTTTTTTTGGGATTATTAATTTATTAAATCTTGGATTATTAACGGAGTTATAAAGTATAAACTTTATAACTCCGTTTTTACTGGGTCTATTGACATAAAACAAAGACTTGCATAGAGATTGAAGTAAAACAAAATAACCACAAACAAGTTCCTTTATTTTTCTTGTTATGATCCGTTATATTGTAGGCTCCATTCTGATCAGTACACAGTTGCAAGACAACAGTAACCTGTTGTTTTACTAGTAGTAGATTTAGCTAACCTGTATATTTACAAGCCTCCTCTTGATACACTGACATAAAAACGACCTTCCCAATCTTTCTTTTTCTATGTTGTGACCCCGAGGGCTTTCTTCTCTGCCTCTCCATATTGAGGTACGTGTCATCAGATGACAATACGGTTCAAATGAAGACACTCTGGCGCTCACCTCCAGGGCGTAGTCGAGGGGGCGGCCACTGGAGCGCCCTGTGGGGAGGAGGGGGGGAGGGAGGCGAAGGAGCGGGGGGGCGCCTTATCAGTGACGTTCCTCTGTTACTGATCATCATATCATGTACACAAACGCTGTTAAATACAGAAAATGCCGACTGAAATAATTTTACTTCCATCGCTTCGGCGCCCCTATGCGCTGCATATAGTGCATACACACTTTTTGCGCCACTGGGCGAGGACCATAGACACTAAAGGCCGCCTCCCCGAAGGGCCCTGTCCTCAACCGGGGAACAACTAAGAGGGCAGAGCCAGGGGAGTGGACTGATCTAGAGGGAGCACACATCAGGAGCATGTCTGACAAGTATTCGGGCACTGATCCATTGTTTTGAACACCAAAAAGAGGATTTTAAAATCGATTCTAGAACTGACAGGCAACTGATGTCCATAGGACAGGTGGAATTGGTGCTCTCCTTCTGGTCTTGGTCAGTACACGTAAATGGACTGTATTTATAAAGCACTTTACAGTATTGCCTGTCGTTCACCCATGCATGCACACACCGACTGCAGAGTCAACCATGCAAGGCGTCAGCCAGCTCGCCTGGAGCAGTTAGGGTTAGGTCGGTGCCTCCCTCAGGGACACTGCAACACTCAGCTAGGAGGAGCCGGGGATTGAACTAGCTACCTTGCGGTTACCAGTCAACCCACTCTACCTCCTGAGCTAATACAGTTATACGTGCTGCTGGAGGACTTGATCAACCAAGGCTCAAAAGCTTTACAGTTGGGATTTGTCTTTGTTTGATTGGTCTGCTGTCGGTTTTGCACCCCTGGCCGTCATATTCTACTGACGTGCAAACAACTGCTAGTGTGATGATGCGATTATTCGTCAGGAAGATGTCAAATAAGCTAAGCTAGCTGTTTATATTTTTTCTCAACGCGGAAGGGGTGGTCAGAGGGCCAAGGTTCAAGACTCAAAAGTGACATATTATACCAGCAGGTGTGAGTGTGATTAGCCGTTACAAGCCGTTTTCAAAATCTGCCTCTTCTGAAATCACAAGTGGATGTGTCCAACTAGATGTATATGGTATGTCTATCAGACAACCAGCCAAACCGGTGGACTGTAGCAAACATTGCTCATCTATCCTTCATACCTCTAGGTGGAAGGCCCACTTGTGATGTCAGAAGAGGCAGATTTTCAAAGCAACGGCTAATCACACTCAGACCTGGTGGTATAATATGTCACCTTAAATGCAGACCAAATCCTGTGTTGCAGAGTTCAGCGCAGACTACTGCGGTTTGGTGGGAGTGTCACTTCCATGGCCCATTTGTGTGATGTCATGTTACGCATTATCAACACACAACGCCAAGTGGCTGCACAGCAATTCACTTCTTTGAACTTTGAGGCTGACCACTTCTTTGAAAATGTCAGAATGCTACAATGCTGACTCGAGATCCAATATTCAGCAGTCTTGTTGGTCACATACATATACAAGAAAGGCAGTTAAATGAAAAATGGCAGTGCCTGCAGAGATTGTGCAAAGATTTTTTTTTTTTTGCAAAAAACAACAAATAGAGGTATTCTGTACAGTAAAATGAATAATGCTATCTCTAAATGGAAACAAGGTTGTCCTTCCCACGGGCTCCTGCGGGATTGACCCCAGCAGCGTGATGTCGGCTTAAGTTTCTCCAAAAGTGGATTGTGTTTCTACTTCTATCTACACACCGCTGCACTTTTTGTGCCCCCCCCACGCTGCCCCCCATTGCGTAGCTTACCACACACTACCCCCATTGAAATGAACGGTTGTACAAGGTTGCGACGCAACGCCTGATTCAGCCTGACAAACAATTCAGGCATTGCATTGATAGCCACAGACTGCTGCAGTGATGGAGGGGTGTCACTTCATGGCCCATTTGTGTGACGTCATGTTAACTATTGAAGGCCATTAGGGCAAATTACGTCTTAGAAATGTCCGAGACCAAATTTTGTGTGTCCAAGGTGACATATTATACCGCCAGGTGTCAGTGTGATTAGCCGTTACAACCCTTATCACACTCACACCTTGTTGTGCAATATGTCACCTTTAACACGTAGTTTGGTCTTGTTAACACATCATATGTTGATGTGATAATGCAACAAAAAGCTGACATGTCAGGTCTCATTTTGGCATGTTAACACACAAATGGTCTGTTTCAGCCAACGGGTTGTTCCATTCTTCCATTCTTGTTCCATTCATGTATTACTTTATATGGATGTTCATAATAAAACTAGCGCTGTATCTCACCTTGCCATGGCTACTTGGATTGCTTCCTCATCATCCGATTTTGCTAGTGTAATGCATTCCATAAATGTGCGGTTTCATAAGACAAAGTGTGCAGTGACTCAGCAAAAACATCTCCTTTTAACGTGCTTTGCGTGTCAGGGTTCCTTTAGTATCATGAAGACACTCATTACTGCATAAATCTAACACCTACACCGTAAGGACCTTAGTCCTTTACATGTTACAAGGTACAAACTATTTTTTTGTCATTCTACAACGTAGCAAGATGCAGTCCCATTGGCTACTTTGTTACCCATTCGATTATGGAGGATGAATTTAAAGGTGACTATTCAGATAACGGCAAAAGTCACTAAAAATATGAAGGCATACATACTGTAAATGTATTGATAGGCAGTATGCAACTTTATGTATACTATTTCCTGTGCTTCTATGGACATAATTACTTATTGCCTAATGTCATCTTATGTTACGACGCACACATAAACATGCACACAAAGTTAACAGGGAAATGCAGAGTAACAGCTCGAGGTATTATTCAATGTACACACTATATCTAGGTTCAGTGATTGTTTAGGATGTTTCGTTAGTTAGTCAAACTGCTCTGGGCATTTTTCATGCTCACTTGCGCTTTTGAGGGATTACAATCGATTTGGCTATATTCTGTTTGAGGAATAACCTAAATGATAAATTGAATACAATCCGTATTCCAAACAAGTGGAGCATGAGCTACAATTTTGTCTAAATCACTTCAGTCATTTACTTGTTTAAAAGTAAATGATTTAGCCTGCTGCCTGCCTTTACTCCAGACAATAGTGCACTTGATGACATAACAACGTTACATGTTGCAGCTGAGCTGCCCTAAACCCCCCCCCCCCCCCCCCCCCCCCCCCATGTGTGATGCAATGAGTAGGTGACTTAGGGGTCAAGGCGACTAACAAGTGAGCTATAGACCTGGGGTCTCTTTTATATCAAAGAGGATCTCAAAGGACATATGCGATAATCAATTTGGGGGCTCCAGCCCTACAAGAAGTGACTCAGCAAATGCTCCAATGCACGCTTGCGAGATTGTAAGCTTAAGTTCTTCCCAGACCTAACCACTATCATGTGTGCATATCATATGCACATCTGACATCAGACCTCTATTACATAACCAAAAAAACATGTGGGCAAAATGCACATTCACATCTTTTAATACAATAAGGGGCATGGTGTGGGCTCCTTTTAACCTTTGACACCAGACTTCAAAAACATGTTCACAGATGTGATTACACGCCTTAGGACAAGGACATTTGATGGTGCTTTGTGAACCTTTCCTGTAACGCTAGAGCCCCCAAATGCGTATTCTAGTAGACCTTAATGAATTGATTCATATTAAAGAGAGGTCTCTATCTTATTAACAAATTTGTGTTTTTTGACATCTTAGGGAGTAATACCTCTCAGGGAGGTATTACTTATTATTATTATCACTCCCGGTTGTGCCTGGAACCACCAAATTGATAATCCTTTCATATCCAAAAGACCCCATGCCTTTAGCTCATTCCCAAGTGAACTAGACACCTCGATCCCCCATCAATTCCGTCACTTCCAGTTGGAGTAGAGCTTCTAAATCTAAACGTATCATTTTAGTTTGAGTTCTGAGTTGAATCCCTCATTCATATCAAAGTTGTCAATGGGTGTACAACGCTAGGCTATCATTTGCGACCATAAAGGGGGGCCTGGCTGTCACCTGTTACCTTAGGTAACCTTAGGTTCTCTTCTGATCAATGGCTCTAGTTGCCACTATGATCAGATCTACATCTTACTGGCTGTTTGCTGGTACTTATGTTTTGGGAGTTGTCTATGTCACTCTTAAAGTACTAGAGAACTTGTTCATTTTTCCAGCATGTAACCAGTTTGTTCTTGAAACAATTGACACTTGGTGCGTTCACCACTTCTGAGGGTAGGTTGTTCCATATGTTGGTCACTCTCACACACACACTCAAGTTTTTCCTTATTGAGTTTTGGGTCTTTGGGTTGTTAGTTTGCACTGGTACCCCCTTCATCTTATGCAGTGGGTCACAGGTCTGCTACTCTCGGATAGTGGGCCACGGTAACTTGTCCTTTTGACATACACAACACATTAATGGAGTATACACACACAATTTAGGAGCTTACTAGAGACTCCCACACTCCCACACACAATAATGTGGCCTTTCATATTTCTAAGACGTTATTTCCACTTATGGCCTTCCATAGGAGAGGAAAACACAGAGGCTATCAGTCTCTCTGCCATCTTCACAGTAGCTCTGCAAACAGTGGAACGCTATAATGCTAACATTGCATGTTGAACAAGTCTGATATAAGAACTCTTCTTCCCTTGGCCATTGTCTGTTCTGATCGCCGGCTCACGTGATTGGCCACCACTGTTTGAAGTCAGGTTCTCCAAAGTTGATTCTGTTTCAACCTGTCACCCTAGATCACATTAACGCATATACTAGGTTACTTTTGGACTTCAGCTGAAAGACATCTCTGCTGTACCTGTTCACTGATTTGTACTGTGATGTTGTACCAATAACTTAGTATTGCAAAACAGCTCTAATACATCTCTGTGCCTGTTCACTCTTCACTGTATATTACACTGTATTGTTGTTGTGATACTAACTTAATGCTGAACTCTAAGTTGCTCATACAACTTGCATAATAACTTGATCTGTATTTTTCGATGTTTAACGTTTTCAGAGTATTGAAGATACGATTTTGCTACTTGGTTTTCCTTTGTTTCATTTAACTACTTTGGCAATCTAAATGTTTATTTTACAACCTTCACATATTATTCAAACGTTAATGCCCCGTTTACACCATCCCGCTAATGGCCGCTAATGGCCGATGGACCACCGATGTGGAAGTCGGGGTGATTCGGGTGACATCGGGCTAAAAATGTATGATCGGGTCAATTTATCGGGGTAGCATTTACACATACCCGATGTTATAACGATAACATAACGATGTATGCCAGGGAAGACACCCGAAGTGCGTTTGGCGTCATTTGACGTCATTTCGAATGACGCCAAACACGTCAAATGACGCGTTTGGCGTCATTTGGCGTCATTTTGGGAGAAGGCAAAGGGGAGACTGGTTTAGACTGATATTTATTTATATTACAATAGCGATTTTATAATAATAGAACGCCGGTTCTAAATGGGCGAAGTACCCTGTAATTATAAAAGTAGGACATCCATCCATCACCCCCTATTTATACACAAGTGGCAGATTGAGGGTCTTCCTTAACACCATCTGGTCACTCACTCTGGTTATTTGTCTAGGGTTCTCGAGGGTCTTTCGTGTGTTGAGGTTGCCGATATAAAGACGATAAAACACGATAAAGCGCGGAAGATTAACGAATATAGCCGATGTGCCGAACGATTTGCGATGTCTTACGTTATACTCCCGTTCTATTCCCGATTATAGCCGATTAGCCCGATAGCAACACCTGGTAACCGATTCTACCCCGATTGACCCAAAATTAACAAACATGTTCGTTCTTTGCCGATGTTGCCCGTTGTTGCCCGATCATTGAGCATTTCTTCCTGTTTCTTCCCGTTGTCTAACGATGTTCCCGGGAAGAGTAACGGTGTTTCCCGATGCAACCACGCTATTTGCCGATGTTATAACGATAGCTGCTGATTTAGCCATCGGGCACCATCGGGGCCCACTATCGGGTAGGTGTAAACAGGGCATAACATTGGACGGGTAATCGAAGGAGGTAGAGCGGGGTGATTCTAAATCTGAAGGTTTCAAGTTCGTTCCTTTTGAATAAAAGTGTCTCAACCCTAAATGTAAATGCATCCTGGGGTAAAATAAAAAATACGAAGTATCCTGAAGGGAGGAGCAACTGGTAGCGACCCTGCCCTCGCTATCCTCATGTAGCAGGGTTAATGCTTCCCACTTGCCATTGCCAGCGAGATCCTTGCGCTGGCTGTGGTAGTGGGAGCCTTGGTTGGAGTGCTAGAGCTCCCCCTAGCGGAATGCGGGGGTTGTATTGTACGTTGCTGCCTCCTCTCCTCAGTCTACGTATACCCCGGCTGGGAGAGGTAGGTAGTCAGAGCAGTTAAATATGAATCCACACTTTGGCGATGTATTACGGGAGTCTAAATGTACATAATACTGTATTAATACTTGGTTGCTTGTACATATATATTGTGTTCCTTTGAATCTGTAATTACATTTAAATGGACTTTAGGCTTAGGATCGCTAGCTTGGCTACCATGTGCTTTGGTCGTAGCTACTTAGCTAGCGTGGACTTCGCCAAGAATGTGTACTTCAGCTTGTCTTTCTCTCATGTTAGGCTGCCATTGTGAGGGTTCTCAAAGAGCATTTCCCATGTTAAATATTCCACCAGGTATGTCACCAAACGCCCATTCAAATATTAATTTGTTTAATGTGATTTATTTCCATGTAAATGGCTAGTCTACGTATACCCCGGCTGGGAGAGGCTGCCATTGTGAGGGTTCTCAAAGAGCATTTCCCATGTTAAATATTCCACCAGAATAAACGGCTGGCTGCCAATGGTTCCATCGTGGTCTCAATCACAACGCAACGAGAGAGTACGCAACCGCTACAAATGGTGCCGTGACCCGTTCTTCTCTGCCTGTCTGCTGCGTCATTGAGGATCGCCATTCAACACGTGGCACGTGAGCACCGACGACATGGCCGTGCAGTGAGTCGCCCGTCCTGCTTCTAGTAGACAGGTTCAGTAATAAAAATAAAGAGGAATAGGTCGAACCAGGGATATGGTTACTGCCGACCATCTTGTAAAGATATATGTGTTATAATTTTTTTGTGTTTTATTTTATTTTTATTTCTCCCCGTGCACATAATGCAAATTGTTTTTTTTTTTTTTTTGCTTTTGAGTTGAACGTGACATTTGAACAGTGACGTGTCATTAGTTGTGTATGTGTTTTTATTTCTTTACTATTGTCACTGCATAACGTACATTTTGGGTTTTGGGAAATTGTGACCAGGGCTGGACTGGGACAAGAAATCGGCCCTGGCATTTTTGGCCATGGCAGCCCTCCATGATAATTTATACGATATGCGGAGGCACACAACATACCAGAGGATATATGCGCATATTGTGCTGTTTCAACAATTAAAATAAAGCGCAGTAGCCTACATGGATAAGAGTAACCATGTTGAAAAATGCATACACTCTTTCACTATACTTACAGAGACTTTCATCTTTGGAGAGATGGCTACAATGCCACAATACCCATCTTGAAGTGAAAGTGGTTGTCAAAGAAACATTGCTAGAGATGTCTTTTCAGTGTTTAATGAAAATACTGTTTATACAAACGTGTACATTGTTTATAAAAATAGAAATTAAACAATTAGGTACGATCATAATTTTAATCTTTTATATAATAGCCCAAAATAACCTTTTGTTCTTTCAATGGCCACATGTAAAAACAGGAGTGGAGATTAAAAAAACTATTAGATCCTCGTGATTAGACGCTTACAAAACGTTTACACTCAAAAAAACAAGGCAGATTACAGGACTTTGAAGAAGAGAGGGTTCTGCATTTGTATTTGGGCACAATGGAGGTTTTGCAGCTAGGTCAAATCTCCTCTGAAATGACTAATGCTTATAATATGTACAGTTTGAACCGTCTCACAGTCAGCAGAAAATGCTAGAACAGAGAACAACAACAACAGGAAGTATACACAATATATGTATTATCTTATTTACACTAACTAGACACACCAAATTATAACACAGTAAGTAAAAGTGGCACCCTAAAGTATGAGAGAGAGAGAGAGAGAGAGAGAGAGAGAGAGAGAGAGAGAGAGAGAGAGAGAGAGAGAGAGAGAGAGAGAGAGAGAGAGAGAGAGAGAGAGAGAGAGAGAGAGAGAGAGAGAGAGAGAGAGAGAGAGAGAGAGAGAGAGAGAGAGAGAGAGAGAGAGAGACAAAGGAAAGAAAGAGCAGGGATCAGTTAAGGTATAGTTTAAATAATCTTTAGGTGAACAGAGATAATAGCTAATTTTGTACTTGCATATGCTGAGACAAAAGGCTGCATGGACCTTGGTGCTCTGAGGGAGACAGAAAGGAGCAGTCAGATATGATAGATTCATCTGATACTGTCTATTCTATAATTAAAATAAGAGCTATTTAGTAAACTCACAATGAAACAAAAAGAACAGACGTGAACTCCACATCATGGGAAGGCAATCCTTCACTCCAAAAATTACCTAAGGGGAGAGAAAGAGAGGCCACGTGGGTCAAGGGAACAGTGAAAATTTGAATGTTTCAAAAAAAATTACATTGATAGTATTGGTGTCTTTAAAGTAATACAATAATGGATAGTTGCATTCATTACAGTCACTCTGTAAAAGTAGTAGGCTTTATGACCATCCAGGTGGATGCCAGCAAGAACACAAAACAACAGTATTGTAAACTTACAAATTTGAAGAATGCCTGTGAAGTCCACACCAATGAAATGCACATCCCTGGAACATCCCTGGGGGACAGGGCAGCCTTAAGAAAAAAGAGTTTGACAGACACAAAAAGTGAGTGATACAAACCAATTGCATTATAGCAGGACAGGACTGATGACTAAAAAAATAAATAGAGCTAGACAACAGTCTGATATACATACTGGTTGAGAAAATGTTGAATGGCCCTCCAATAGTCCACAAGAACAAATATGTAGCAAGGCAATGAAATTGGATGAGCAGGAACTTGAGCAACTGAAAACAGCAAGGGCACCCTGAGAGAGGAGAGAGCAGAGAGCAAAGCAATAACAACATTATTTTCTGTCAACATTTTTTATTAAATCCACTAATTTAACACAAATGTATTTATTTATCATAAATCTCACCTTATAAAAGCAGTTTCTTCATTGATTCGCTCTTCTCTGCAACTCTGTCAATCACTGTGTCAGTTTCAAGGGACACAAGGACATCCTTTTCAATGGCCATCAACATGAAGGCTTCCAGTTTGCTGGCAGACAGGCAACTCCTCAGTCGGTTTTTGATGTAGCGAAGGGTTGAAAATGACCGCTCACAGGCTACCTGAGTTATTGACAGGGTTAGCAGAAACTTGTATGCCAACCCAAGTAGCGGATATGCGTGAGTCAGCTTGTTAAACCTGAGAAGGATTTTGTAGCAGCACAGGGGGCACTCTTTGCAAGACACACAGGTTTTGCTTATTATTTCCATCTCTTCTTGGCCATCTGATTCCTCTTCAACTGCTTTAGTTGCGTAGTTATCCAATTGTGATTGTACCAGCCTGTCCCATTGCTGTGCCAAGTTTCTGAGTTCAATCTGTAGATCTGTAACAGTTGCCCTGCTGTCATACACAACTAGACACTTGCTGAGTTCTTGAAGTGCAGATTCAGTGAGAGCACCGCCACTGGTCTGGATGAGGGGGAAGTTTTTGGGATGTAGGAGGGATAAATCTGCATACAGAGTGCCATGAGTGAGGAATCTGTTGTGCATGGCCTCAACAGCTGTATCCAGGATCTGGTGGTGAACATTGACCTCATAGGCCTTTTCTGAATCACTGAGGCTTTCATCCTGGGCCATCTCTCCTGGCAAGACTTTCTTCTTCTTCAGCCTTTTCTGAGGTAGTGCTGCCTCCACTTCCAAATCTAGATCCTGCTCCTCTAGCTTTTCATTTGCCCAATGGACAAAACAGTCAGCTGCATCTTTGACAGCCGGGAAATCTCTTGCTATCTTTGTAAGTGAATCGTGTGTTGTGGTGACCATCCTATGTGCAGAGAGGATGTCCATTCCTCCGGTCTGTAGGTATTTTGACAGTGGTGAGGTGAACTCAAATACCCGGAGGAATAACTGAGCTGTGAGCACAGTTTCGTAACGAAGTAAGCCGTCTCTGTATCCTCTGGCTTTGTTTCTTGCATTTGATGCAAGTGACTTCAGCTTCATTATGGCAGAAAGTGTGGACACCACTTCAACAAAAAGGCCGCCATCAGGTCTGCCAAAGTTTCCAAAAACTTTCCTCAGGGCATGATGTTTAGCCCACCATCTCGTCTCTCCAATTGTTGAGATGCGTTTGTGCCTCTTGTCCTGGCTCTCGGTCTCCCACACACTCACTCTTGTGTATGAGTCCCTGATGAATACGGCAATGTCGTTCAGCAGGCCAAATAGTGATCCACTTTCAATGACGCTATGGGTGGTATCGGACAATACAAGGTTCAAGACGTGCATAGCACCACACATGCTGATGGGTGGGGTTTTTGGATGCCATTAATGCAGAGAAACCTCTGTATTGACCCTGCATATTAGAGGCTCCATCTGTGGCGTTTCCAATGCACAGGCCTATGTCCAATTGCAGACTCTCAAGGACTTCTGTTAACAGCGTCACGAACGACTGTCCTGTAGTTGTGCTGCATTGTACGACTGCAACCAGCCTTTCATGGACTGCATCCGTCACAAACCTCAAAATCACAGAACACTGCTCTCTCCCTGTAACATCTTGTGTTGTGTCGAGCTGCACAGAATACATTCCGGCTTTTTTGATGTCTGCTGAGATGCTCTCTTGAATTAAATGCTTGATAGCATCGATTACTGCATCCACAGTTGTTTTGGACAGGAGGGTAATGAGAGAGCCTCTGCCTTGTGTGCCTGAAGCATGGATCTGCTTGCTTTTCTCAATTACACTGCTGAGGTGCTCCTTTAAACACACATCATATTTCCCCAACAATATAATGAGTTCTAGGAAATTGCCATGGTCGAGACTGTTGATGTCCAAGGTGTACGCAGCTTCATTGTGCTCCTGCCTGTAGCTTAAGCCTCTCTTCCCTAAGACTTTCACAACCTCCACCACACGTTCCAACACCTGACGTCTCTTCTTAACCTGCTCACGGTGTCCTTTCGGCTGTCTTCCCTCAAGGAGGTGATCAACACTTGCTCTGGAGCAGTTTAATACATATGCCTCAGCACACTGTCTATGTGCCATGCCTCTCTCATGCTCCTCTATTCTTTGGTGCACATGCCTCCAGTCTGTCATGCCTCCAATGAAAGAACTTGGGTCATTGGGCTTGCTAAAAGCAAGGCAAAGAAAACAAAATAAAGCATTATGTTGATCACTATAAGTCAGCCATTTCCATGCCATGTCGTCCGTTCTTGTGAAGAGCCTCTGGATGACAGGGTTTGTGGCATTCTGCTGTGGGTGAAACTTAAAGAATTCCTGCCTTTTTGTGGAATGAGGGCGGCTAAAATAGTCTACAACTGCCTGATCTTCCTGTGACTCCTCCGCTCCTACTCCAACAGTCTGACTTGACTAAACATAGAGAAAGAGAGAGAGACAGGAGCATTAATTTCACTAGTGTTATTTCTCTGGTTACCTACTAATGAATAATCATTCATTAAAGGGACACTGTGTAATATGACATCATCTAGAAAGTTCTAGAATGCAACGCTCCCTGGGTAACCCCACCCCTTTGACTAATAACAGAAGCTACAGTGGCCTTCAAGGACAAGAACAATTCTAAATTCTAAACAATGCACCTGATGACATTCCAAAAACATGGATTCCTCCATACGACTTGCCCGCTCAATGGACAAAATGTAACATTAATATTTATAATTCTCCGCTCAGGAGGATAATTCAGATTATTGGCAGAGGTGATTTTACACCAATGAGGACATATTTATGAATGAGGATATTGATTTTAGCTAATAAATTACTTAAAATGTTACACATTGCCCCTTTAAGGCATAGCAATATTTCACTATTACATGATAATAAATAATAACTGTAAGCTATAACACCTGCAAACTATAACATAATAGCAAGCAAGCTAAAATAACACTAAGTTGGACACAAAGTCTACTCATAGCACACACACACACACACACACACACACACACACACACACACACACACACACACACACACACACACACACACACACACAAAAGAAATATTAGAACACATGTTTTCTCCAGTGAATACATGTTTATCTAAATTTAGTAGAGATGTCCGATATTATCGGCCCACCGATATTATCGGCCCGATATTAGCATAAAAATGTAATATCGGTCAATATCGGTATCGGATTTTTTTTGCCTTAAAACCGATTTTTTTTTTTTTTTTTTTTTTTTTTTATAGCTCAAATAAATGTTTTCAAAATTGTGCAGTACAGTGCACATTGTAATTGACTCATATTTGTGCATTTATTCAATTAAGGTTATTGAGTTTTAGTTAAAGAAACATACTGCTATGTTGCACATAGTTGTTCAGGTACAATGTTTTATCATTTGTGAAGTCAAGTTTGCCCTATTTGTTGTGGGCATTGTCAAGATTATCTCAGGGAGAGTGTAATCCAAACTGTTGTCTGAGACCATTAAAAAAATAAAAATAAACATGGCACTTTTCCCTTAAATTAAGTTGAAGTATTTTTCTTATTTTGCACAGACAATGTTAACATTTGGAAAGCCTTGTTACATTCAAGAATGCATCCAGTGGGGCATCACAATAACATTAAGCATGTTGTGTTAATTCCACAACAGGAGATATGTAATGTTACCTAAATTAGGTTTGAGGAAAAATAAATAACCCAAATATCGACATCGGTATCGGCTGATATCGGAATCGGAAATTTAGAGTTGGACAATATCGCATATCGGATATCGGCAAAAAAGCCAATATCGGACATCCCTAAAATTTAGTTTATTAAGCTTGCTCACAAACAAGTTTTATCTATGTTTTCATGTCCCAAAAAAGCTGTTTACCCATATAGCCTAAAGCCTAATAAATTAATAAAGCAATTAAACACTGACAGCTTCCTCACATTAATGTTGTTCAAATAGCAATAGCAAAGTGATGCTCTTTCAATACACAGTCAACAGAGCTATTTCACTCCCCAAAGAAAAGCTAGCAAATGTTTAGTGGGCTAACTGTTGTGTTAGCTAAAATAGCCACTTTGACCGGGCTCAGTCTAGATTACTCTGTACAACATGATGTTATAACGCAGGAGCTAACTGTTAGGAAACTACATACTGTGTTAAAGTTTAGGAATCTAGCTTAACAAATATTTCTTTATCAACACAAACTTAAATTTCAACTTCTTACCGCCGCCACTTCGTCTGAGGCTGAGCTCGGCCCCGGGGCCGGGCCGCCGCCAGCGCCACCCATCTCTGCACTTGGCCTCGGCCTCCATTCAGTCACCTCTCCGTCCACATCATCACCGTCATCCTCCTCAGCCTCCGCCGTCGCAATTTCCACCGAAGCAGGTGCTAATGAAGCCGGGCCAGCTGTCGCGGCAAACATGTCCGATATTTTAGCACATGTTGCAGAGTTTGCCTCTAGGGCTTTTCTCTTTTTATCTCGGACTTTCTCCGCGCCTCCTTTCCGTTTTTTTCGCCATTTTTCTGTCAGTGTCAATAAGTGACGTGACTGATTGACAGCCGAGACCCAAGGGCGGGACCTCGGCCCTCTGCTGTGTATGTGATTGGGCCAGGCCCAGCATAGAACTAATCATAATGAGTAATTGCCTGAGACCGCAAGGGACAAAGTTTTTTTTTTAAACTTTCAGGTGAAGTTGACAGCCTGCCTGGCCTGCACGCACCTATGTGCCATGGGGGACCTCGGCCCTCGGCCTCGGCTGTGTGACTTGGCCGGGCCGGGTCCATTAAAAAAAAAAAATAGAATAATTCTTTTTTAAAATTTATTTATTTATTTATTATTATTATTTTTTTTTATGGACCCGGCCCGGCCCAAAATGCCTGCCGGCCCACCGGGCATTGCCCGGTACGCCCGATGGCCAGTCCAGCCCTGATTGTGACTCATTAAAGATGGATGAGCTGAACTTATCTGCTTTAGGCAGGGGTCAGACATTTATGTTTAGCCCATCACTCCAGAAAGGAGGTTTTCGGGGGAGGCCTCTGACATCCACTCCTCAACAGGCCAAAGTGAATGGTGCTGAGGGTGGTGACGTTTCTTCTAGTGCTCATCAGTTAGCTGGTCCATCTGCATTTTCTGGGGGTAGGGATGTGGACCATGTCCCTGTGCATGTATTAACTGACTTAGTTAACAGAGCTGCAAACTTGTCGCTTTTCGGCGACAATCGCCGTTTTCTTGGTCAATTTGGTCATTCACGTGAATCGTGTAGAACCGGAGAGTTTTGTTTTGGGGGGGGGGGGGGGGGGGGGTCCAGAATAATAGAAAAATTATTGGATCGTTCTTATAATTGACATTTCTCTGGGCCAATCGGAATCTCAGCACTTGCTTCAGAATCTTTCTTATAATTGACATTTCTCTGGGCCAATCGGAATCTTGAAGCACACAGCGCCAACTGAGCTCGCCATTGGATGAGACGGTCGCCTACCGCTCATGCGCGCCAAACAACTCAAGAGAGCTTGCGAAACCCTCGTCCAGAGGGGTGTTCCACGAACGGAGGTTTAACAAACACTGAGTTAACGCTGAACTCTAGGTTGATTTACCCTGTGCCGACTAACCCAGAGTTTTCGGTTCCACAGCAGCGGTTATGCATTAGTTCAATCAACTCGGGGTTGGTTAACACAGGGTTGTGCGCGTCACCGCCAAACCTAAAAAGACGTGATGTATGGATCATGGAAACCCTGTTCGAAATGGCGAAACGGGCCGCTTATTTCAATGAAATGGAACTTCAGGTTCTCCTGGAGAGCTATGACGAGGAGAAGGACATTATCACAAGAAAAGGGAACGCTAAAGCCTCTGCAACCCGGAGAACCAAAGCCTGGCAGCGGATCGCTGACCGCGTAAATGCGTTAGTTACACCTCAAAAGCATGATCTTTAATATTTGAGCCATGAATATATTAATATCCCAGTTAAGCATTCTTAAAGATCCTACCACATAACCCCTTTCTTCTAAAGAAATATGTACTCCGATGGCTTCCAAGCGGTCAGCGGATCAAGTATAGAAATGAAGTATAAAAAACATAAAAACTGGTAAGCTTTTGCCACCATCGTATTGGTATAAATTTAAATTAGCCATTTTTTTAAGCAAATCGTGAATAGGCCGACAGTCGGCAGACTGGATCTGGCCCTCAAATTGTCTTGACCCCGGTGGAGGAGCTGTTAATAAACATAAATTCAGGGCGCCCTGGCATGGAGGTGGTACCTGGAGGTACCTACCTCCTCAGAGAGTCAGGGGCCATACCCCACTGGTTGAATGTAGGTTTTTGTGTTTTCTTGTATTTTAGATTTTTTTTGCCTTCGAAGTAACACATGCAAACCATGTGCTTGCCACAGCGCATACTATTCCAAATGTTTCTTTTTTTGGTAACTGGGTAGAAAACCTAAAAGTGACAATTCATCAACTTCACAGAATAATAATTATTCTTTGTCTCTAAAAATGGTGACAGTTGTAAATAAAATATTTTTTATAAGCCTTAAGGATGTTTTGACATTGATTTTTGATAAAGAGTTTTGTTAAGTCACGCTTAGAGTAGTGTCATTTGTATATTACAATAAAAAAAAAATCCCCCCGTGACACTGTCACCTTTTTTCCTCTGAGGAGTTTGCAGGTCTGAGTTAAGCAGATAGGGACTAGTATTGGGGAGAACATTGCCTCTTGTCTTAGGTCCGCCTCAACTGATGATGTTACTTTGGCCCCTTCGACCATTGCTGATCTCTCTAAGATGAGCCTGACTGTTAGCCAGCATAGTGGTGAACCGCATCCCTTCAGGGGGGACAAGACTGACAAACTTTCGGTTTCTGAGTGGGAAGACTGTGTTAAAGTGTATCTGACTAAGAGGGATGTTCAGTTATGTGATCAGGCGGAAGAAGTAATGGGCAGGCTACAGGGTAGAGCACGTGATGTTGTGAGAGTGGGGGTGCGTAGCAAGCCTAGTTTGGTCTTACGGTTAGGTCCTCAACCCATTTTCGACGTACTCAAGCAACACTTTAGTGAGTCTGTGACTTCTTTCATGCCTCTTGCTGACTTCTATGACACAAAGCCCTTAGAGAATGAAAGTGCTGTTGACTATTGGATCCGGCTTAACAAGGCACTCGACACAGCTACGGATGGGCTGAAAAGGCAAGGCAAAACTATTGATGACTCCTCTAGGGAAGTGACTGTCATGTTCATCACTCACTGTCCCGATCGAGAACTGTCTCTGGTCTTCAGCTGTAGGCCACTGGAGGAGTGGACTGCCATGGATGTGCAGGTACGGCTTGATGAGCACCATCATAAAAAACGTCTTCAGCAGCGCCATTCAGCTGCACGTCCAACAGACCACCTGCAATATTCTCAGGCTGTTGATGCTGTGCATAGTCACGTGCAGACTGCAGTGACTCCTGCTGCCCAACCTGCCATGACCGGCGGGCCGGCGTCAGGTGAGAGTCACGTTCTTGGGCATATTGTCACTCTGCTGGAGCGTTTGTTACAACGGGAGTCTCGTCAGCGTTACGGGCAGCCTAGACAGAGACCTGTCGGTCGCACCCGGGCTCGGGGGCCATGCGCTATTTGTGGCTGCGACGACCATGACACTGCTTCCCACTGTCGGAACGAACGTCTATGCTTCCGCTGCCATGCTGCTGGGCATCAAGCTGCCACTTGCTCAGCCCCACCTGCTCCTGGTTCACCCACGCAGCAGGGAAACTAGCTGACCCGCACGAGGAGGGGTCTAGTGAAGGGTCAGCTGGCGCATCCCCATATGACGATGATATTCAGTCCGTTTTTTCACATGCTTGTGCAACGACGGACAGTGATTCAACTTCAATTTTTCAGAACAAGCAGCGACTGACTGCGAAAGACAATCTTTTCTACACTAGTGTGATGATTCATGATGCTGTGGAGGTGCGTGCCATGTTGGACAGTGGTTCAATGGCCTGTTCTATGAGCTCGCGCTTACTTCCAAAGCTGCAGGACGCAGGTGTTATTTCCCCTCACTCTGTTGCCCCGACATCAGTTGTGCTGATTGGCTGTGGAGGGTTGAGGACATGTCCTGTAGGTGTTTGCGAGCTGCAGATGAAAGTCCATGACTGCCAGATCTCCGTGCCCACACTCGTTGTGGATGGTCAGAGTGATGACCTGATTCTGGGCAGCAACGTTATAAAACACCTAATTCGAATGGCTGAACACCCTGGGAGTTTCGGGGAGACAGCATCTCTTTCACCTCAGGCGTCTGGTAAGAAGGACGGTCTTCTGCAGCTGTTGGCCACTGTGGAGAAATGGAGAGGCAGGGAAATCCCAGAAAAAGTGGGCACAGTCAAGCTGAAGCATGCCGTGACTTTAGAGCCTATGCGAGAACACTTAGTGTGGGGGCGCTTGCCTGGTCATGTGTGCCTCTCTGCTGGAAGCACACTGGTAGTGGAACCAAGTCAGTCACGAACAGTGCCACGGACCGTCATGGTAGGGCGACTGGTGACGCCACTATGGGGCGATGGTTGGGTCCCAGTGAGAATTATCAACCCCTCCAATAAACCTGTGACTCGAAGACGGAACTGCAAGATTGCTGACGCGTCCCCCTGTGTGGCACTTGAGGACTTTGACAATGACTATTTGTACAGGACTGACGAGACTGACAGTGTTGAATGTAATGTAGCCAAGACTACTGACCTGACTGACACGGGTAGCGAGAAGAGCTTGACAGTTGACTCTGAGCGCTCTATGCCCAGGCCTTGTAGGTCAGCCCTTCACGACTTGGGTCTGCAGGACATTGACATTGACTCAGCTGATTTGTCTCCATTCTGGAAAGCAAAGCTGGTTGATCTGCTGACAAAGTATGAGTCCATCTTCTCTCGCCACAGCATGGACTGCGGTACAGCCAAAGGGTTTGTCCACCGCATCCGCCTGAGTGACAGCAAACCCTTCAGGCTGCCGTATCGTCGGCTGGCTCCATCTCACTATGACAAGCTCCGAACGGCTTTGAATGAGATGGAGGAGCGAGAGATCATAAGGAAATCTGCGAGTGAGTATGCATCGCCGCTTGTCCTAGTTTGGAAAAAGAATGGAGACTTGCGTCTCTGCACGGATTTTCGCTGGCTGAATGCGCGTACCGTAAAGGATGCCCACCCTCTGCCTCACCAGGCCGACGCTTTGGCAGCTCTGGGGGGGAATACATTTTTCTCGACCATGGACTTGACCTCGGGATACTACAATGTGGAAGTACACAAGGAGGATAAGAAGTTTACTGCGTTCACCTCCCCATTTGGGCTTGTGAACCCAAATGGCTTCCCCCACAGGGTCTGTGTAACAGCCCGGCAACATTCATGAGGATGATGATGGCTATCTTTGGTGACCAAAACTTCTTAAGCCTCCACTGCTATTTGGATGACATTTTGGTTTTTGCTCCTAACGAACAGCTAGCTTTGCAAAGACTAGAAATGGTTTTTGAGAGATTGAAGGTGCACAATCTAAAGTTAGCCCCCAAAAAGTGCCACCTCCTGCGGCCATCGGTGAGGTTTTTGGGGCACATCATTGACAAACATGGCATTGCCACAGACCCTGAGAAGGTCAAGGCCATTGTAAATCTCAGCGAGAAAGACTTGATGGATGAGTCCGGCATTGTCCCATCTCCCACCAAGATAAGATCATTCCTTGGTATGGTTGGGTTCTACCAGCAATTCTTTGAGGGCTACTCGAAGATCAGCAAGCCCCTCTTTGCACTTACCTCTGGAGTCAAGAGGCCACGTTACAGTAAGGGGAAAAGGAAGACGTCTGTAACAAGGAAACTTACCTCTACTGACTGGACAGTGGAATGCGGAGAGGCTTTCAAGAGGCTAAAACTAGCGTTGCTAGATAATGCTGCTCTGGCTCACCCAGACTTCAGCAAGCCCTTTTTGCTCTCAGTGGACGCCTCCTCCAATGGTCTGGGTGCGGTGTTATCTCAACTGACTGAGGGGGATAATGTAGCACGTCCGATTGCATTCGCCAGCAAATCTCTCAACTATGCCCAGTCTCGCTACCCAGCACATAGGTTGGAGATTCTGGCGCTCAAATGGGCTGTCTGTGACAAATTCAGCCACTGGCTGAGAGGCCACAAGTTTACGGCATGGACGGACAATAATCCGTTGACCTACATTCTGAGTAAGTCCAGACTCGATGCTTGTGAACAGAGATGGGTGGCTAAGCTCGCCCCGTTCGACTTTGAAATAAGATACATCCCCGGTCCTAAGAATGTTGTGGCGGACGCACTCAGCCGGGAGCCTTTTGTGCAGCCCAGTATGCTTCATCGTCTCACCAGGGTCCCGTATGATGCACTCATGGAGGAGGCGAACGCCTTGAACCTTGACAGTGTGCAGGATGCGTTCCGTCAATCCTGCAATCCGCGAGTCATGCCATCTCTCAGCAGTGCTGTGGCAGTGTCCTTGGGCCCTTCCGTTTCCAATCAGGCCGTCTCTGCTGTCTTGGAGCGGTCATTGGGCCAGGAGCATGTGCCTCCCCAAGCCTTTCTCCTTCCTCAGCTTGTGCAATCCATCCAACCACGTGAGCATTCCGACATCCGTCCCTTGCCTAAAGAGACGTTGATGGCTTCACAACGTGCAGACCCTTGCTTGAGTCGGGTGCTTCACTTTGTGGAGAGGCAGAGACGTCCATCAAGGCGTGAGCGTGGGCATGAGCCAGCTGACACTTTGAGGCTCCTCAGGCATTCGGAGAAACTTTCCATCAAACAAGGCGTCCTCTATCGTGTTTCGAAGGATGTTGTCACACAGCGGAAGACGTACCAGTATGTTGTGCCCTTGGTACTGAGGGAAGAGGTCCTCAGAGGTGTGCATGATGAAGCTGGTCATCAAGGCCAAAGACGAACGCTCTACCTCTCTAGACAGAGATTCTACTGGCAAGGCATGGAGAGAGACGTGAAGGAATACGTGCGGTGTTGTCGCCGCTATGTATTTAGCAAGTCTCCAGAGCCGGAGGGCAGGGCGCCACTCGAGAGCATAGTGACATCTAGGCCTCTCGAGTTGGTTTGTATTGACTTTTGGTCGGCTGAAGATTCTTCTAACAAGTCACTTGATGTGCTTGTGGTTACCGACCATTTTACCAAACTGGCTCAGGCATACCTCTGTCCAAACCAGTCAGCAAAAGCTGTTGCAAATCAACTTTGGAACAACTTCTTCTGTGTGTACGGCTTTCCTGAGCGCATACATTCGGACCAGGGGGCCAACTTCGAAAGCAGTCTTATAGCCGAGATGCTCATTGCTGCTGGTGTCCAGAAATCGCGCACCACCCCGTACCACCCCATGGGCAATGGAGCTGTTGAGAGATTCAATCGCACCCTTGGTGGAATGATAAGAGCCTAAGAGCCGCCCAAGGCCAAGCACAGGTGGCCGCAGCATCTCTCACCTTCGCCTATAATGCTACAGTGCACGAGACCACAGGGTTTGCTCCATTTCAGCTGATGTTTGGGCGGACACCCAGGCTGCCAGTCGACCTGTTGTTTGGGTCTGTCCTTCAGGATGATCAGCTGGTGGATTATGACGCCTATGTGCAGGGTCTTGGGCATGATCTGGCAGAGGCCATAAAAATCGCTCAGACCTCCTCTACTAAACAGCAGCAGAGACAAGCTGCCTTATACAACAGGAAGTTCAGGGGCGCGGCTGTGGAAGTTGGAGACAGGGTTCTTTTAGCCAACAAAGGAGAGCGTGGGAAGAGAAAGTTGGCTGATCGCTGGGACAGTCACCTGCACACTGTTGTGGAGAAACACGAAAACACACACACCTTCAGGATCAAGAACTGTACAACGGATCGAGAGAAGGTGGTCCATAGAAATTTGATAATGCCTGTCAATTTCTTGCCTATCCCACCTGGGTCCGAAAATGACGGTTCCTGTGTGAGTGACTTTGCTACGGATGATTCCTTTCCGGATGGTGATGTGGGTTCTGCCGTCCTGCCTGATTGTGATTCAGAGGACAGGACTGTTTCTTGGATCTCACGACTCCCAGACTCTAATGGAGATCCGCTGGATGCCTTGTTGGCTGACAGACCTGTTCGGACTGTCTCTTGTGACGCACCTCTTGACCTGGAGGAGAATGTTGACCCTCCGGCCCAGACTACCTCCTGTGACTTAACTGGGGATGCAGACGATTGGACAGTTCCACCTGACTTGACGGCTGACGTTGACTGTCCTTCGGACCAGCCTGACTTGCGACTTGACCCTGTGTCAGCACCTGTTTTGCGGTCTTCTGTTGAAGGTTCACTGACTGTAGATAGGGTACAGCATCCTCAGCCCGATACTGCTGGCAGTGATATAATGCTAGGTGTGAGATCTAGATGTGGGAGGATTATTAGACCTGTGGTCAGGCTCATCCAAAATATGCACCAGAGAGTTTTGGCTGGGTTCTAAGGTTTATGGATTTTGATTTTTCTGATTTTATTTATTTTATTTTATTTATTTATTTTTGTGTATATTAAAGTGCCGTTTTTTTTTTTTTTTTTTTTTTTTTTTTTGGTTGTTTTTCCTTTCTTCATCAGAAGGGATAAAGCTCTGAATGGTGCAGGGACCTGTGTGACATAGAATGTTGTGGGTCCAGGTGGTCGTCGACTGTACTGTGTAAATTATGTGGTATCAGGTAGCCTAACATGTAAACGGGCATGTTTTCCTATGGGTGTTGGGAGGCTTTGCAGCCTTCCTCATTCTAATTCTTCAGGGATGGTCACTGACTGGAATGCTTGATACCTGTAGTATGAACAGTACTGAATTTTTGTTTTGTTATTCACTGTGTATTTGTATGTTGTTTACTGTGCCTGCTTTGGTTTGTTTCAGGGGTTCTCACAGCACTTGTATGGTTGTTCTTTGGATGGGCAAGTGGAAATCAGTAGAGGGGAATGTAGCAGGGTTAATGCTTCCCACTTGCCATTGCCAGCGAGATCCTTGCGCTGGCTGTGGTAGTGGGAGTCTTGGTTGGAGTGCTAGAGCTCCCCCTAGCGGAATGCGGGGGTTGTATTGTACGTTGCTGCCTCTGTCACGTTAAAATTGTACCGAGGGCGAAAATTGTACCGGCCTACGTCATCGTTTGTTTACATCCTGACAACTTGCCCGGCAACAGACGACGCGATGCAGAAAACATGTTTCCAAACGACGAAATAACATAATACAGATAGCGGATCGCTATCTGTATTATGATAGATAGCGATAACGCTTGTTGTTACTTTATATTTGTATTGTATTTAATTGTTTAATCGAAACAATAAAAAAATCTGCCCGCGAAACGGGCGATCGCGTCAAATGACAAATGTTTTGCCCGCGAAACGGGCGATCGCGTCAAATGACGTAGGAGGGTTCTTGAAACATAATACAGATAACGGATCGCTAGATAACACTTGTTTTTACTTTATATTTGTATTGTATTGAATTGTTTAATCGAATTTAGCTAGTAAACTGAGTGTTTTAAGCAGGTTTCATAGTCTAGAATGTTCAAGAACCTTCCTACGTGATTTGATGCGTCATTTGATGCGATCGCCCGTTTTGCGGGCAAATTTTTTTATTGTTTCGATTAAGCAATTAAATACAATACAAATATAAAGTAAAAACAAGTGTTATCGCTATCTATCATAATACAGATAGCGATCCGCTATCTGTATTATGTTATTTCGTCGTTTGGAAACATGTTTTCTGCATCGCGTCGTCTGTTGCCGGGCAGGTTGTCAGGTTGTCAGGATGTAAACAAACGATGACGTAGGCCGGTACAATTTTCGCCCCCGGTACAATTTTAACGTGACACCTCCTCTCCTCAGTCTACGTATACCCCGGCTGGGAGAGGTAGGTAGTCAGAGCAGTTAAATATGAATCCACACTTTGGCGATGTATTACGGGAGTCTAAATGTACATAATACTGTATTAATACTTGGTTGCTTGTACATATATATTGTGTTCCTTTGAATCTGTAATTACATTTAAATGGACTTTAGGCTTAGGATCGCTAGCTTGGCTACCATGTGCTTTGGTCGTAGCTACTTA
Organism: Gadus morhua; assembly: GCF_902167405.1. Taxonomy (NCBI): domain Eukaryota; kingdom Metazoa; phylum Chordata; class Actinopteri; order Gadiformes; family Gadidae; genus Gadus; species Gadus morhua. Next base: position 31,455,183 of record NC_044051.1, on the reverse strand, counting down.
GCTAGCGTGGACTAGGGCTTTGACTTCGAACTTCGTGATTCGAATATAATTCGAATATCAAAAAAAATAAAAATAATTCGAACGAATATTAGGCAGCCCTTAATATTCGAACCTGTTATGGGCAGGCCAAGAGGGAGAGACGTCGGAGAACCCATGCAGTCTATTCATAATATTGTAATGACCACGGAAGAGGCAGTGAATGAAGTATTGATTAGACAGCGATTTATTAGAAACATAATAAACAGTTGGAACACGCAAGACCGGTAACCATAGCAACGCCGGTAAACAAACCTCGCAAAGCCCAATCAAGGGCTGAATCCGAATACTCATACTTATAGTATGCATTTTGTAGTACGCCACAAATATAGCGCGTCCGAATGCTCAGTGTGCATTGTGTAGCACGGAAAACGTTTCCGAATGCGTACTACCGCCACAGTATACAACGGTAGGTCGTTACCAGACTACGGGTGTGGTAACGAACGAAGAAGAGATGGCTGACCCGACACTACCAACAGCGGCTTAGAAAGACGTCATAGAAAGCGGCGAAAAAAAGAGACATTAAAAAGAGTAAAAAAGTAAAGTAAGTAATTAAGTAAAAAGACATTTTTAATTTAATAGCAACGATGACAAGATGGAAAACAGGTAACTAATCAAGGTAATTTTGCCGGCATCTGAGGGGAGACACGTCATCTCCAAACATCCGGTGGAGTTACGGCGGTGTTCGGAAGAGTTCAGAGGCGTTCTACGCATAGCTGTAGACCGTTCTAGGCGTTCTACGCATAGCTGTAGTAGACACTGAACATAAATAGTATGTACTAAGTACTCGGATTCAGCCCAGGTATTACTGAAGGCATTTAATGGTCAAAATATTATTAATAAATATTTGAATATATTCGAATACTAATATTAATAAACAAACGAACTTCGAATATGATTTTTGGCCAAAAGTCAAAGCCCTAGCGTGGACTTCGCCAAGAATGTGTACTTCAGCTTGTCTTTCTCTCATGTTAGGCTGCCATTGTGAGGGTTCTCAAAGAGCATTTCCCATGTTAAATATTCCACCAGGTATGTCACCAAACGCCCATTCAAATATTAATTTGTTTAATGTGATATTTATTTCCATGTAAATGGCTAGTCTACGTATACCCCGGCTGGGAGAGGCTGCCATTGTGAGGGTTCTCAAAGAGCATTTCCCCTGTTAAATATTCCACCAGAATAAACGGCTGGCTGCCAATGGTTCCATCGTGGTCTCAATCACAACGCAACGAGAGAGTACGCAACCGCTACACTCACACAATCATGTTACTCCTTGTGTGCACGTGACCGGCGCTGCTGGTCCTCGGGCGGTGTTTGAGTGTCTGATGTACATACACAGCCCGGCGTCCAGAGCGGACATGCGGCGGCTCCAAGGGGAGAAGGACTCACGCATCTCTCGGTGGGCTTTAATTGGAAGCGTCACCTCCCACACCGCGTACTGATATCGGTCCCGAATGAGTTGCAGCCATGGAGCAAGTTCAGGTGAAAGAGATAGAGAAGCTCAACCCAGCGGCGACGGCCAACTGGTTCTCAAAGATTTTCTTCTGGTGAGTCGGAAAGAATGTTTGAAATTAAAACGTGCCTGGTTACATAACCACATCTTAGCGATAAGAACTGTGGCGCGGTGTCTGTTTATGTGTGTAGACACACAGGACTTGGAAGAAATAAACCGTATACATACTGAACTTGGACTGCTTGGACCATAGAGATACAGGACGTCGTCCGCGTGGACTACTCAAACCATAGACGTACAAGAATTGCACTACTTAGACTTGGATTACGAGATACACATAAACAGGACTTAGACTAAGTTACTTAGACCAGATACAGATACACAGCACTTGGACTAAGGTACTGAGACCATACAGGACTCAGGACTATCTATATGACGAGTTACTTTCAAGTGGCTCAGCATGTCTGAGTCCTACAACTAGTTATAACAATGTATCGCCTACACGCAAATAGAATGCACACTGTCACAGTGTTAGTTGAGGTCGTGTTTAACCAGAACTCTGACTCTATAAGAGCGGTTTCCTGGAGGTCTGACGTCACTCCTCTTCGCACCCACCTGAGCGGTGCAGTCCCGGTCAAAAGCCAAATAGTTGTTTTGATAAAGCCGTTTAAACATTTAATAGACGTAATGTATATTGCACGAAATCTGAAATCTAATTTCTTCGAAGTAAAAAATAACTTTCAGATATCCACATACATAACTTCTCAGCTACATCCTCAACGTCCGAGCTCAAACCACGCCCCTTTTACCATGCATGTGTATTGGGTTCCAGATATCCGCAGTTGCACTAATGATATCCAGAAAGAACATTCTGGTTATCTGCAAAATAGGAAAAACTCCCCTTTCAGATATCTGACTATAATCCAAATGTTAATAGTTAGTTTCAATTTTTTATTTCAGATATCCAAAGACGGTGTTTTTTGATTGGTGATAAATACAACGTGTATAATAGCAGTATATACATTAATACATTTTTTAAATGTGAAGTTTACTAGACAGCACACTCACTGTATTGACTACTTTTACTCTGCAGGCTTTGAACATTATGTCAATTTGCTCCTTAATTTCTATCTGTGGATCCCAATTTTTAATAGTATAGGATACCCATATAATGTTGTTCTTTGAAAAAAAAACAATGAGAAGATAGAAATAATTTGGAATTGCACTGCAGTAGTGGGCAGGTCTATCTCTGAGCTCACCTGCTATTTACCAGGTTCTTGAAACGATGCCCTAGGCTTGACAAACAAACACATTTAAGATGTTATTTTAATGAGTACACAATCATTAAAATAACTGTTGGTCCTGCGGTCTTCGGTGAGGTTTTCAGTTCGCAATAATATATACAACCACCAATTGCCGCCGTTTCAATTCCATTCGAAAAGCATTCAGTATTACCAATGCAATGCATTATTTATCTTTATTTTTTTTACCTGATGGAAAAAATGTTTTCTTTCCCTACGTGTTTTGTACTTTATTAATGCAGAATCATTTCCAAAAAAAAAGATTATATTGCCTATATATTTTTTCAATACATTGGTAGTCATTGGTAGTCAAGGCTATTGTTGTTAAGTCAGCCACTTTAACCATACAGTGCGGCAGTCGCCTTAACCATACAGTGCTGGGGGAAACACTGCACAATTGATTAGCCCTAAACACACACACATGCACGCGCACACACGTGCTAATCAATATCACACCCCCAAACGATTGCTTGTTTCAGGTGATATCATGGGTGGCACACTTTCTACAGAAGAAAGTCACCTCAAGGAAGTGTAATTTACATACTTTCGTTATGAAAGGCCTGTGTGCAACTGGTTTTTAACCTGTTTATGTTTACTCGCTGCTTAAGGGGTTTCCCTGACGTGTCAAACTTTTTTTATTCTCCATATTCTTTTTATAATACGATTTTATTTACCCTATTTTTTATTTACTTTTTCTTTATGATTCCCAAAGCATTTAGTGCACTGTTGTAACCTTGTAAAATGTGTACGCCCCCATAAATGACCACACTGTATCTTACAAGCCGGTAGCCAATAGTCTACTATGATTTTAGTCCCTCTAAATTCTCTTCTGTCACCAGCTGGCTGAACCCCTTGTTTCGTATCGGTTACAAACGGTCCCTGGAAGAAGAAGACTTGTACAACGTGCTGCCGGAATTCCGCTCAAAAACACTGGGGTTGACCTTGCAAAGGTCTGTCTGTCTGTCTGTCTGTCTGTCTGTCTGTCTGTCTGTCTGTCTGTCTGTCTGTCTGTCTGTCTGTCTGTCTGTCTTAAATGCCTAATAATCTTCTACTCATGTTATTGTTATATTTGGCACCCAACGAACAGTGACAATAGATGAAGACAAAGAAGAAGTAACATTTGAAGTAGGCTTATAGCTTTTTAGCCAACAAAAGCAGTTTGTAATCGCACAAGTGAATAAGGCCCATCTAACCCCATTGAACAGCTACTGGGATGAAGAGTGCCTGAAGAGTGCCAAAGAGCTGAAGAAACCAAGCTTCTGCAAAGCCGTCATCCGTTGCTACTGGAAATCCTATTCACTGCTTGGCATCTTCACATTCATTGAGGTAATTTACACATTGCAGGCTGACTCATCAGCTATTTAATCCTAATTTTGTTTAGGTTTTATTTCACCTTGAGAAACTTTTATTTCTTGTTGATGCTATCAAGTCTAGTACTTCTGACTTGCTACTTCTGCAAATCTTCCAGACGTCAGATATTTACGTTATACCCACCTTCTAACACTCATAAACACATAAATATTCAAGCACATGTTGGGCGTCTCAAAATAGATGCATACAATTAGGGATGAACTGTTACAGATACCAGTACTTGGACTCGGGCCCGATACTGCTCATATACTCATACAACTTGCATAATAACTTGATCTGTATTTTTCGATGTTTAACGTTTTCAGAGTATTGAAGATACGATTTTGCTACTTGGTTTTCCTTTGTTTCATTTAACTACTTTGGCAATCTAAATGTTTATTTTTAGAGCTGTCAGTTAAACGCGTTATTAACGGGTTTAACGCAAACCAAATTTAACGGCGTTAATTTTTTTATCGCGCGATTAACGCAATTATTTTATATTAAAAAAAAAAAAAAAATTTTTTTTTTTTTTCTTTGGCTCAAAACGAAGAAGCAGTAGCCTGACTGCTATGTTCAAATGACATTTGTTCAAAGCAGTCGTTTAATTGCACTATAGGCTCTTTTTTTGTATCGTCCTGTTTTGATCAGTGTATATGCCAATGTTGTTATCAATAAAAAATCATTTGCACAAGGCAAGCCGATGCACTTCACCATGTTGATAAGAGAATTAAAATGAGAAGATTTATGGGACAAAAAAATCAAGGGATATTTAGCATAGAAAAATAATTTGTGATTAATCGCGATTAATTAGAGTTAACTATGACATTAATGCGATTAATCACGATTAAATATTTTAATCGCTTGACAGCTCTATTTATTTTACAACCTTCACATATTATTCAAACGTTAACATTGGACGGGTTATCGAAGGAGGTAGAGTGGGGTGATTCTAAATCTGAAGGCTTCAAGTTCGTTCCTTTTGAATAAAAGTGTCTCAACCCTAAATGTAAATGCATCCTGGGGTAAAATAAAAAAGACGAAGTATCCTGAAGGGAGGAGCAACTGGTAGCGACCCTGCCCTCGCTATCCTCACACAATCATGTTACTCCTTGTGTGCACGTGACCGGCGCTGCTGGTCCTCGGGCGGTGTTTGAGTGTCTGATGTACATACACAGCCCGGCGTCCAGAGCGGACATGCGGCGGCTCCAAGGGGAGAAGGACTCACGCATCTCTCGGTGGGCTTTAATTGGGAGCGTCACCTCCCACACCGCGTACTGATATCAGTCCCGAATGAGTTGCAGCCATGGAGCAAGTTCAGGTGAAAGAGATAGAGAAGATCAACCCAGCGGCGACGGCCAACTGCTTCTCAAAGATTTTCTTCTGGTGAGTCGGAAAGAATGTTTGAAATTAAAACGTGCCTGGTTACATAACCACATCTTAGCGATAAGAACTGTGGCGCGGTGTCTGTTTAAGTGTGTAGACACACAGGACTTGGAAGAAATAAACCGTATACATACTGAACTTGGACTGCTTGGACCATAGAGATACAGGACGTCGTCCGCGTGGACTACTCAAACCATAGACATACAAGAATTGGACTACTTAGACTTGAATTACGAGATACACATAAACAGGACTTAGACTAAGTTACTTAGACCAGATACAGATACACAGCACTTGGACTAAGGTACTGAGACCATACAGGACTCAGGACTATCTATATGAAGAGTTACTTTCAAGTGGCTCAGCATGTCTGAGTCCTACAACTAGTTATAACAATGTATCGCCTACACGCAAATAGCATGCACACTGTCACAGTGTTAGTTGAGGTCGTGTTTAACCAGAACTCTGACTCTATAAGAGCGGTTTCCTGGAGGTCTGACGTCACTCCTCTTCGCACCCACCTGAGCGGTGCAGTCCCGGACAAAAGCCAAATAGTTGTTTTGATTAAGCCGTTTAAACATTTAATAGACGTAATGTATATTGCACGAAATCTGAAATCTAATTTCTTCGAAGTAAAAAATAACTTTCAGATATCCACATACATAACTTCTCAGCTACATCCTCAACGTCCGAGCTCAAACCACGCCCCTTTTACCATGCGTGTGTATTGGGTTCCAGATATCCGCAGTTGCACTAATGATATCCAGAAAGAACATTCTGGTTATCTGCAAAATAGGAAAAACTCCCCTTTCAGATATCTGACTATAATCCAAATGTTAATAGTTAGTTTCAATTTTTTATTTCAGATATCCAAAGACGGTGTTTTTTGATTGGTGATAAATACAACGTGTATAATAGCAGTATATACATTAATACATTTTTTAAATGTGAAGTTTACTAGACAGCACACTCACTGTATTGACTACTTTTACTCTGCAGGCTTTGAACATTATGTCAATTTGCTCCTTAATTTCTATCTGTGGATCCCAATTTTTAATAGTATAGGATACCCATATAATGTTGTTCTTTGCAAAAAAAACAATGAGAAGATAGAAATAATTTGGAATTGCACTGCAGTAGTGGGCAGGTCTATCTCTGAGCTCACCTGCTATTTACCAGGTTCTTGAAACGATGCCCTAGGCTTGACAAACAAACACATTTAAGATGTTATTTTAATGAGTACACAATCATTAAAATAACTGTTGGTCCTGCGGTCTTCGGTGAGGTTTTCAGTTCGCAATAATATATACAACCACCAATTGCCGCCGTTTCAATTCCATTCGAAAAGCTTTCAGTATTACCAATGCAATGCATTATTTATCTTTATTTTTTTTACCTGATGGAAAAAATGTTTTCTTTCCCTACGTGTTTTGTACGTTATTAATGCAGAATCATTTCCAAAAAAAAGATTATATTGCCTATATATTTTTTCAATACATTGGTAGTCATTGGTAGTCAAGGCTATTGTTGTTAAGTCAGCCACCTTAACCATACAGTGCGGCAGCCGCCTTAACCATGCAGTGCTGGGGGAAACACTGCACAATTGATTAGCCCTAAACACACACACATGCACGCGCACACACGTGCTAATCAATATCACACCCCCAAACGATTGCTTGTTTCAGGTGATATCATGGGTGGCACACTTTCTACAGAAGAAAGTCACCTCAAGGAAGTGTAATTTACATACTTTCGTTATGAAAGGCCTGTGTGCAACTGGTTTTTAACCTGTTTATGTTTACTCGCTGCTTAAGGGGTTTCCCTGACGTGTCAAACTTTTTTTATTCTCCATATTCTTTTTATCATACGATTTTATTTACCCTATTTTTTATTTACTTTTTCTTTATGATTCCCAAAGCATTTAGTGCACTGTTGTAACCTTGTAAAATGTGTACGCCCCCATAAATGGGTAACCCTTCCTTTTACAGTCCCCTAATTACTAGGTATTTACCCGGTACATGCATGGTAAATCATAGTGTATTACTGGGTAATTACCACTGGTAATAAGAAGGTAAATACAGAGGTAGTTACCCAGAAAATACATGATAAATCATAGTGTATTACTGGGTAATTACGACTGGTAATAAGAAGGTAAATACAGAGGAATTATCCGGTAAATTATAGTGTATTACTGTGTAATTACCACTGGTAATAAGAAGGTAAATACAGAGGAATTACAGCTGATGTACCAAGTAAAACCTCCACTATTACCCATCAACTCAACTAAGTAGCATGTAGTTGTAACCGTTTTAGGTTGGTAATAACTCCGATATTGTGTACTTCCTAGGAAATTAGGCAACCAATTCTTATAAACACCTCTTATCCAAGGTTTATGTTGTTAACAGCCCAAGTTTAATGATGTACTATCTAGAAATTGGCATAGTGCTTTCCAATAAAATACTTTTTCTTAGTTATTATTCGTAGCTGCACCCATTTAGAAAGGGTTTATTCGATTTACCACTATGGAATTACTTACCTGGTAACAACCTCTGCAGGAACAGTTTTCCTCTAGTGTTATGGTACATCTTCTTAAATACTGGGTACAAAGCCGTTTGTTTCCATGGTATTACCAGGTTCTTACCATATAATTTATAATAGATACATTCCATTATCCATGCAGTCAATACAAACTTACCATGTACGTTCTGCGACATTACCAAGTAAAACACACCAATTTACCCAGTAATTAAGCTGAAACTGTACTGTAAAAGGAAGCCTCGTTTATTTCCATGGTATTACCAGGTTCTTACCACATAATTTGTAATACGTTATTCCCTTTTCCATGCAGTCAACACAAACTTGTACCATGTACGTTCTGCGACTTTACCCAGTAATTAAGCGGAAACTGTACTGTAAAAGGAAGCCTCGTTTGTTTCCATGGTATTACCAGGTTCTTACCATATAATTTGTAATACATTATTCCCTTTTCCATGCAGTCAACAAAAACTTGTACCATGTACGTTCTGTGACGTTACCAAGTAAAACACGTCAATTTACCCAGTAATTAAGCTGAAACTGTGCTGTAAAAGGAAGCCTTGTTTGTTTCCATGGTATTACCAGGTTCTTACCATATAATTTGTAACACATTATTCCCTTTTCCATGCAGTCAACACAAACTTGTACCATGTACGTTCTGCGACGTTACCAAGTAAAACACGTCAATTTACCCAGTAATTAAGCTGAAACTGTACTGTAAAAGGAAGCCTCGTTTGTTTCCATGGTATTACCAGGTTCTTACCATATAATTTGTAATACATTATTCCCTTTTCCATGCAGTCAACACAAACTTGTACCATGTACGTTCTGCAACGTTACCAAGTAAAACACGACAATTTACCCAGTAATTAAGCTGAAACTGTACTGTAAAAGGAAGCCTCGTTTATTTCCATGGTATTACCAGGTTCTTACCACATAATTTGTAATACATTATTCCCTTTTCCATGCAGTCAACACAAACTTGTACCATGTACATTCTGCGACGTTACCAAGTAAAACACGACAATTTACCCAGTAAGTAAGCTGAAACTGTACTGTAAAAGGAAGCCTAGTTTGTTTCCATGGTATTACCAGGCTCTTACCATATAAGTTCTAACTGGTTATTCCCTTTTCCATGCAATCAACACAAACCATATATGTTCTGCAACATCGTTCACCAGTAGTTAAGCACTTTAATTGTTGTTATAAAACCCCAAACCACTGTTGATGAAAGGCATATTAAAATTAAACAAAATCAAAGGCTTATCTTTCAAACAATGCATATCTCACAAACAGGCACTGAACACTGAAGAAATCGGACAAAAAAATGAGCCGTCCACATCAACTCAATTTAAATGTTACTGATGGTGTTTTCATAAAACACATGACATTGTTATGGCAAGTGACCACAAGGAAGACTGCTTCAACCTCTTCAATTTGAATAAGCGGTGAATGCCATGCAGCAATCTGCCTAATGGAGCATCTTTGTGGTCATTCGCAAACCAATGAGTCCACTCGATGAATGAGAGATGACTCTTAAGTGTCTTCTCTGTGAGGTATCCCTGCAGTCTCCACATCTGGGATTTGAAGGCTGACCAAGACCTGACCAGGTACCTCCAAATCTCCCCTTCCATACTGTAATAAAGAATCAGAAGACAAGAAAATAAACATTAGGACTGTCAATTAATTAACATTTCTAGAACATGTAGAACTCAAAGATTATTTTGTTTATTAGTTAAAAAAGGATGCTGGTCCTCTGGCCATTGTGTTTGGTCATATTGAAAAGAGAAAAAGGCATAGCCATAAATACAGTTAATAGGACGGGAGGGGACAGGCTGTTACCTCCGGTTAGCACTTTAGCATCGAGCTAGCGGAGCTTCTGTCATTCAACTAACTCGGACATGTTGTTTAAAACCTATAACACCGAATTTATTAAAATATCCGGATTTAATCGGGCTCTCTCCCATAAGTACAGTTAATAGGACGGGAAGAGACAGGCTCTGTTAGCCCCGGTTAGCGCGATGCTAAAGAGCAGCTCTACCGGAGCATGCCACCTCAACAGGTGCAAGTTAGCCTCCGGTTTGATATTCGCCAGGTATTCGGTTTACCACCCAATCGGATTCATCATCATAAGTGCAATACATTACGGGCTTAGTAGGTTGAGGACGGTGCATCGCGAAAATCACAAACACATGTTGCCATTGATGTCTGTGCAACAACGTCATTTACGTTCTGGCTGCTACCTGTTTTAGGGACCGTCAACAAGTTACACTCACCGACTGGTGGCAGAGACGTTACCATGGAATTGTTTCTGGAAATAAATCATATAAAAGAATATAGAAATCACTAAAAAATACATTTTGTCACCTGATTGTAGTAGTAGTTGCCAATGGTGGGCTGCTACTTACTGCAGGTAACTTTGCTAATATATTATATTATTGTTAAATGGGATGCAATTAATAATTTCAAATTTAGTTTAGTCGATTTTTATCGAATATTAAACTATCAACTTCATTATGATTAACTATATTGCAATATATTTGTGTGATTAATTTCCTGAAACAATTCCATGGTAACGTCTCTGCCACCAGTCGGTGAGTGTAATTTGTTGACGGTCCCTAAAACAGGTAGCAGCCAGAACGTAAATGACGTTGTTGCACAGACATTGATGGCGCCAACATGTGTTTGTGATTTTCGCGATACGGTGTCCTAAACCGTCCTCAACATACTAAGCCCGTAATGTATTGCACTTATGTTCATGAATCCGATTGGGTGGTAAACCGAATATCAAACCGGAGGCTAACTTGCACCTGTTGAGGTGGCATGCTCCGGTAGAGCTGCTCTTTAGCATCGCGCTAACCGGGGCTAACAGAGCCTGTCTCTTCCCGTCCTATTAACTGTACAGATGGGAGAGAGCCCGATTAAATCCGGATATTTTAATAAATTCGGTGTTATAGGTTTTAAACAACATGTCCGAGTTATTTGAATGACAGAAGCTCCGCTAGCTCGATGCTAAAGTGCTAACCGGAGGTAACAGCCTGTCCCCTCCCGTCCTATTAACTGTATTTATGGCTATGCCTTTTTCTCTTTTCAATATGACCAAACACAATGGCCAGAGGACCAGCATCCTTTCTTAACTGATAAACGAAATAATCTTTGAGTTCTACATGTTCTAGAAATGTTAATTAATTGACTGTCCTAATGTTTATTTTCTTGTCTTCTGATTCTTTATTACAGTATGGAAGGGGAGATTTGGAGGTACCTGGTCAGGTCTTGGTCAGCCTTCAAATCCCAGATGTGGAGACTGCAGGGATACCTCACAGAGAATACACTAAAGAGTCATCTCTCATTCATCGAGTGGACTCATTGGTTTGCGAATGACCACAAAGATGCTCCCATAGGCAGATTGCTGCATGGCATTCACCACTTATTCAAATTGTAGAGTTTGAAGCAGTCTTCCTTGTGGTCACTTGCCATAACACTGTCATGTGTATTATGAAAACACCATCAGTAACATTTAAATTGAGTTGATGTGGACGGCTCTTTTTTTGTTTGATTTCTTCAGTGTTCAGTGCCTGTTTGTGAGATATGCATTGTTTGAAAGATAAGCCTTTGATTTTGTTTAATTTTAATATGCCTTCCATCAACAGTGGTTTGGGATTTTATAACAACAATTAAAGTGCTTAACTACTGGTGAACGATGTTGCAGAACATATATGGTTTGTGTTGATTGCATGGAGAAGGGAATAACCAGTTACAACTTGTATGGTAAGAGCCTGGTAATACCATGGAAACAAACGAGGCTTCCTTTTGCAGTACAGTTTCAGCTAACTTACTGGGTAAATTGTCGTGTTTTACTTGGTAACGTCGCAGAACGTACATGGTACAAGTTTGTGTTGACTGCATGGAAAAGGGAATAATGTATTACAAATTATATGGTAAGAACCTGGTAATACCATGGAAACAAATGAGGCTTCCTTTTACAATACAGTTTCAGCTTAATTACTGGGTAAATTGTCGTGTTTTACTTGGTAACGTCACAGAACGTACATGGTACAAGTTTGTTTTGACTGCATGGAAAAGGGAATAACGTATTACAAATTATATGGTAAGAACCTGGTAATACCATGGAAACAAACGAGGCTTCCTTTTACAGTACAGTTTCAGGTTACTTACCGGGTAAATTGTCGGGTTTTACTTGGTAACGTCGCAGAACGTACATGGTACAAGTTTGTGTTGACTGCATGGAAAAGGGAATAACGTGTTACGAATTATATGGTAAGAACCTGGTAATACCATGGAAACAAACGAGGCTTCCTTTTACAGTACAGTTTCAGGTTACTTACCGGGTAAATTGTCGGGTTTTACTTGGTAACGTCACAGAACGTACATGGTACAAGTTTGTGTTGACTGCATGGAAAAGGGAATAACGTATTACAAATTATATGGTAAGAACCTGGTAATACCATGGAAACAAACGAGGCTTCCTTTTACAGTACAGTTTCAGGTTACTTACCGGGTAAATTGTCGGGTTTTACTTGGTAACGTCGCAGAACGTATATGGTACAAGTTTGTGTTGACTGCATGGACAATGGAATGTATCCATTATAAATTATATGGTAATAACGTGGTAACACCATGGAAACAAACGGCTTTGTACCCAGTATTTAAGAAGATGTACCATGAAACTAGAGGAAAACTGTTCCTGCTGAGCTTGTTACCAGGTAAGTAATTCCATTGTTTCTAAGGTAAATCGAATAAACCCTTTCTAAATGGGTGTAGCTATGAATAATAACTAAGAAAAAGTAATTTACACAGTACTTAGTTGAGTTGATGGGTAATAGTGGAGGTTTAACTTAGTACTTCAGCTGTAATTCTTCTGTCTATACCTTCTTATTACTAGTGGTAATTACACAGTAACACACTATAATTTACCGGATAATTCCTCTGTATTTACCTTCTTATTACCAGTGGTAAATACCAAGTAATACACTATGATTTACCATGTATTTACTGGGTAACTACCTCTGTATTTACCTTCTTATTACCAGTGGTAATTACCCAGTAATACACTATGATTTACCAGGTTTTTACCAGGTAAATACCTAGTAATTAGGGGACTGTAAAAGGAAGGGTTACCCATAAATGACCACACTGTATCTTACAAGCCGGTAGCCAATAGTCTACTATGATTTTAGTCCCTCTAAATTCTCTTCTGTCTCCAGCTGGCTGAACCCCTTGTTTCGTATCGGTTACAAACGGTCCCTGGAACAAGAAGACTTGTACAACGTGCTGCCGGAATTCCGCTCAAAAACACTGGGGTTGACCTTGCAAAGGTCTGTCTGTCTGTCTGTCTGTCTGTCTGTCTGTCTGTCTGTCTGTCTGTCTGTTTTAAATGCCTAATAATCTTCTACTCATGTTATTGTTATATTTGGCACCCAACGAACAGTGACAATAGATGAAAACAAAGAAGAAGTAACATTTGAAGTAGGCTTATAGCTTTTTAGCCAACAAAAGCAGTTTGTAATCGCACAAGTGAATAAGGCCCATCTAACCCCATTTAACAGCTACTGGGATGAAGAGTGCCTGAAGAGTGCCAAAGAGCTGAAGAAACCAAGCTTCTGCAAAGCCGTCATCCGTTGCTACTGGAAATCCTATTCACTGCTTGGCATCTTCACATTCATTGAGGTAATTTACACATTGCAGGCTGACTCATCAGCTATTTAATCCTAATTTTGTTTAGGTTTTATTTCACCTTGAGAAACTTTTATTTCTTGTTGATGCTATCAAGTCTAGTACTTCTGACTTGCTACTTCTGCAAATCTTCCAGACGTCAGATATTTACGTTATACCCACCTTCTAACACTCATAAACACATAAATATTCAAGCACATGTTGGGCGTCTCAAAATAGATGCATACAATTAGGGATGAACTGTTACAGATACCAGTACTTGGACTCGGGCCCGATACTGCTCATATACTCATAATTTGTGAGTCTTTTTTTTTTTTCGCTTTATCAAGATTTTGGACGCGATAAAGCGTGGGGATAATTTTCAGATGGCTCGCGTGGGGGTGGGGGGTTGCGGCGCATCGAAGGGGTGGGAGACAAAACTCTATCCGAACTTCAATTCCCTTTCTGTAAATTGAACATTCAGTGAGAACTCGAAGATTCGTGTTGAAAGTAACTTAACGGATCGTCTGAAAGTAACCACTCTCTGCTCTCAGGAGGCGACCATGATTGTCCAGCCGGTGCTGCTGGGGTACCTGTTGCGCTACTTTGAGACTTATGACCCCAATGATTACCATGGTCTGGAGCTGGCCTGCTACTACGCCCTCGGCATGTCCCTGAGCCTCCTTCTGCTGGCGGTGATGCATCACATATTATTCTTCAATATCCAAAAGGCGGGCATGAAGATACGGGTGGCCATGTGTAACATGATCTTCAGGAAGGTGAGCCTATTTGATGGGCCTTGGGCTGAGTGGGTGGGGCTTGAAACGGGCTGTAGATTACCTGCAGTTGGCTAGGGAGTGAGCTAAAGCTGCAGGGGACTTGAGCGAAGGTGAGCTGTTTTGTGAGATTAATTATTATTTATTAGTATATCATGTTTTTTTATTATTTTGCGACCAGGGTTCGATTCCTGCCCGTGGTCCTTGGCTGCATGTCTTCCCCTCTATTTCCCCCATACCTCCCTGTCTTACTCTATAATATAAAGGATAAAGCCTTTACAATTTTTAAAAGGATTTGAAGAAAGAGAGCGAGTGAGAGAATTCGGGAACCACTGTGAACTGGGTGGGGAGACAGAGATACTTTATTTTCTTGTAAATGTTTCTACAGGATAAGATCTGTGTTCACAACTGGTCAGGGTCGTGGTTTGGTAACTTATTCAAGGTAAGACCCCGGAATGTGTTAAGCATTAATGCTGTTCTTCCCTCCTTCCAGGCCTTATGTCTCAGCAACTCGGCCAGAGGGAAAACGACCACGGGTCAGATTGTCAACCTCCTCTCAAACGACGTCAGCAAGTTTGACGATGTATGTGAAATCTCCACCGACCAGGATGGTTAGGCCAAGATGTTAGCCTAAAGTATAGCATTTCGATTTCTGTCTAGCTACAATAACTACTTCTATACAGTAAAACCAACCCCCCACAGCTTGAGCAATTAGGTATTTTTTAGGGGGATCGGGAAAGGGCTGGTTTAATCATGAATCCTTCTCGCGAAATCACCCGTTTAAACCCATGGTCCCCTGTTTATTTCTTGACTAATAACTATTTCATGATGATTGACTACAATTGTTCTATTTAGTAATTTTTTTAACCAAGCTAACTTGCAGGGAATGTTGACGCACGACATTAGGAGCTGTTGGGGGGTTAGGGCCTTTTGCTCAAGGTTGCCTATAGGTAGACTGGACCCCATTCACCCATAGCTCATTAAAGGTCACCTAGTATAACACCAGGTTTGAGTGTGATTAGCCATCACAAGCTGTTTGGAAAATCTGCCTCTTCTGACAGAAGTTGGCGTGTCCACCTAGACGTGTGCTGGATAGATCAGTCTACCAGCCTACCCAGTGGAATGTGGCAAACGTTGCTCATCTATCAGTCATCTAGGTTGTGGTTTCAGAAGAGGCAGATTTTCAAAACGGCTAGTAATGGCTAATCGCACTCACACCTGGTGGCATAATATGTCACCTTTTTAATCCAGGGAAAGGTTCTCTCTTATTCTTGATTTTTTTTTTTTTATAAATTCTGCTTCAATCATGACGGTTGCATTCATTTTCTGGTAGACCATTCTGGCCATCAGGGGATCGAACCCAGTACTTTTTGGCTTGGGAGTTGAGCTGAACGCCAACGGCCCACCAGTAGACTACCCCCTGAGTCTTTCACACTTGACAACATCTCCAGATATTTCTCCTCTAGGCATCGGCGTGTTAATCGTAATAGTTTGGAAAGTACCTGGCAAGTACCTGGCAACCACACCGTCCCACTTATTCACGTCCCGGTTTACATTATAATCAGTGAGCTTGGAAACTAGTGTGGAGTATTTTGGTGGCCTTTGTACCTTTTTGATGCACGGCGGTTGGCTGCTCCTGATTTTGTTTTTTTACTTTTCTCCAGCTTACTATGTTCCTGCACTACCTGTGGGTGGGGCCTATCCAGGTAGCGGTGGTGGTCGCCCTTCTGTGGGGAGAAATCGGCCCCTCGTGTTTGGTGGGAATAGCACTCCTCATCTTTCTGATGCCCCTGCAAACCCAGTTTGGGAGGATGTTCTCAGTTTACAGGTAACTTGTATGCTCTTCACCCAGCGACGGCTCATTCAAATTAACACCGGCAAACGTGCGGAGTCGACTTGTTTGTTATGTCTTGTGTTATGACGGCATTTCGCTTCACTTCACTCTCTCAAACAGTACCCACTGTTAGGGCTGAGCAAAGCTTTGGTTTTTTATTCCTTTTTTGGTCAAAACGATTACCAACCCATATATATTTTCTTTCGTAATATCGACATGCAATTTGTGAATGTTCACTCTCTATTGACTCTGTTTAGCCACAGTTAGTCAACCACGTCTTGTAAACGATTGCCTGGCCTCACTGATGATATGCAAAAAGTTGAACTTACATTGCAACTTTTTTTCGCAGTGTTATTGACCGTTTCAATGGTGTCAAATGTTACATCACATACATTGTAACATTAGCCCAGGTGATGCTGACTCATTCCATAAATAAAATAAATCTCCCCGATTCATTTTTTCTCCTTTTGTAAGTGATATCGGTGTTTCTTTAAGTCTAAACATATAGAAATGGACAAAAAACTGTGGGTTCAACTTTTTACCTTGAGCTTTTTATTTCTTTCAATTAAGGGTATTTCATCTGCACACTAATACACATAACGTTAACGTTTTCATAACGTTTTTACCCATGATGCATTGCAGGAGCAGGACGGCGGTGCTCACCGACCACAGGATTCGCACCATGAACGAAGTGGTTACCGGCATGCGCATCATCAAGATGTACGCCTGGGAGAAGCCCTTCGCGGCCCTTGTTTCAGAGTACAGAACGTAAGGTTTAAATAATTTAAAGTGTGTGTGTGTGTGTGTGTGTGTGTGTGTGTGTGTGTGTGTGTGTGTGTGTGTCCCAGATGCATGATGGGTGGATGTAAACTTCAACAGCGCACTATACCAACTCTAGTAAGCTCCGTCATACACTTAGCCCAACGTATAGTGTGTGCTCATACGGTCTACAGTGGAGATGAGACGAGATGCTGTCTCTACCCCCCCTGTCCCCACCATAGGGAGGAGATCGTCAACTTGATGAAGAGCTCCATGCTGCGAGCCGCAAACATGGCCACCTACTTCTCGGCCAGCAAAATCATCGTTCTCTTCACCTTCGCTGTGTACGTGATGCTGGGCAACACCATCACGGCCAGCCGCGTGTTCGTCACCGTGTCGCTGTATGGCGCCATCCGACTCACCGTCACGCACTTCTTCCCCAGTGCCCTCGAGAAGCTCTTTGAGAGTCTCGTGAGCATTGAACGGATCCAGGTGAGGGGGAGCCCCCATGTTTTTCCTCAACCAGGTGTGAGGTTGATTGGCTATCAGGAGCCTGATGGGTCTAAACACCTCTGGGGGATTTTTGGGCTGCTTAAAGCATGCTCCCATGTAATCAAGAGGGGTGGCAGTGGCTAAGGAAGTTGGCTGGTAACCAGTTTTCAGTTTATCTCTATATCTATCTATAAAATAGCTATCTATCTTTAAAAAAGAAAAGTTACCACAGCCAGTCTTATTTATTCTCAGTGAATCAGAAAAGACTGTCATCGTCTGTGTAACAGGTTAGGCTTACCAATAATGTTTAATGATAGAATGTATATGGCTTGCTCGACCCACTTGCTATAAGGAAACCGTGCGAGTGCATTTTAGGGCTTGGGTCATAAGCTGGGACCAAGGTTCTCTTCATAAAATAACCAAAAAGCTGAGCAAAGGGGAAGATTAACTTAAGTTTGTTTGGAGGCAGGCCTCTCCTAAACAGCAGATTCACTTGTGTAGGCGACTGTTTTTAAACCACTATTAGTTGTAGTGTATAAAACGAGTGCAATTTCAATGGAGGAGCAGAAAAGTAAATATAGTTACATCATTCATTTTTCAACAGAGATCAAAGTCTGCGTTCAAAGTCTGTGATCAAAGTCTGCTGGTCTGTGTTCGTTTGGTGAATTACATTGGATGTGATGCTCTGTAATTATGTATGAATGAACACAGAGAGGCATGTCCACTTAAACCCGACCCCAGACACGCACATTTGTGAAGGCAAACAAACTGCGTGGCCATGAGTGACGCTACACCTCCCTGTAGCTGCATATCTCCCTAACTCTCTTGCCCTCTCCCCCATGCATCCCTTTGTTGTGATACTATTTGTATCCCTCAACCATTGTCATCTAAACTCAAGTATATTTGAGTTTTTAAAGAAGGCCATGATTAGGGAATGGCATCTTGGTCGCTGGCTAGGATAGAGGCTCTGCTTAGCTGGAAAACAAAGTGAATTGGAATGAACCAGAGTCGCCGGCTAGCGGTAGCTCCAGAGCAATACATATTGTAGGAGCTAATATGATTTATATTTGAAATCGTAATATTTAGACGGCAGAAGAAAATTGCTGTTTGTTGGCAGCAGAAAACAAATATTTCTGAATTATCCAAAATTTCACCTCACCTATAATTATTTTCCAATAGTTTTGCTCTCTGACATATCATCACAGTTTGGCTTGTATATGAGGGGGTGGGGGGGGGGGAGTCATGTTGCATTACAGAAGTCAGGATGTGTGATGTTTTTTTACACTAATGCTTTAAGTGAGTAAATGATTTGTCCATTGTGCATATTATGTACGTCTGTGTCTATGAATGGTTCTAAGTCGCTTTCAATAAAAGTCAACTAAATGTACATTTATTTGTAATGTACACACCTTTTTTTTTTCATCAATGTATTATTTAATAATTTTACTGATGTGTTCCTTTGTCTTTTTATTGAACCTGTTTGTCTGTTTTATTTTGGTAAATTGCAGACCTTCCTGAATCTAGAGGAATTGCCCAAGAACACCAATGTGTTCTGCCAGCCAAAGGATGCCTCTGTGATCATCCAGGAACTCGTCTGCTACTGGGACAAGGTCAGCAAAACCTCTTGTTCCCTGGTGTTGGTCTAGAGGGAAGGGTTAAAGGTGCTGTAAGTAAGATGCCAGACTTGTAAAGAGAGCGAGGGAGCAGAAGAGGGCAGGCTTTTGAAACCAAACTGCCTAAACGTCCCCTCCCTCTCTGCTCTCTACTTTTCTATAGAGTGGAACCTTGTTGTTTAGTATTTGGTGGTTAGTGAGGTCCCCCCTTCACCGTAAAGCTTCTTTGAGTGTCTAGAAAAGCGCTATATCAATTCAATCCATTATTATTATTATTAATTCAAACTCATGTGATGGACTGACAAGACCGACCCCGCAAACCAATCAGGGAAAAGATGCCCTGATTAGTCAGAAATGAGCCACGAGCTCAGAGGCGGGCGCGGCTAGGAACAGATATTCTCACTGAAAACGTCACTCACTAATGGGTGGAGAGACGGGTGGAGAGGACATTTCTAACAAATTACACTCAAATTATAGCTCCAGCTTATAGCAAACTTTTAAAAATGCTGTAACACGCATGTTTAAATACGCTATTTATTTATTGCTTTGTTGATAATGGGTAAACAGTGAATGAAATGATTACAATTTAATGAATGAGAGAGATTTTTTGTGAGAACCAGTTTGTCACTGTTCACTCAAAACGAATAGACTTTTAAAAGTTTGCGTGCCATGAAGGTATTGTCAGGGTTCCCACGTGTCCTGGAGAAACAGTATTGCATTTTTTTATTTTATTTTATTAAACCTTTATTTGATATGATCTTTTTTATGAGGGAGCCTTGGCCAAGATAGCAGCAATACGGTTTAACAAAAACCTACAATAAACATTAGAACTACATAAAACAAAGCATTTAGAAGTAGGTCAGAATCATATGCCTAATGCTTCAGACCAAAATAATATTTTTTTCGCGTTGTCTGCCAACAAATCACACTCCGATTTAACCTCCGGGTCCGGCCCAGGAGCCGCCAATTGAATAGCCCTGCTCTAGGGTATATATCATGTAACCGCGTTGTCTGATTACAGATAATTTATTTTTTAGAATTTACCAGCTCTCGTTGTGAAGAATAATCACACGTGTACGTATTTATAATTCAAAATTCATCCCAGCCTTTATACCACAGATACTCTAGGGTCTATACAGCATATAACCGCATTGTCTGATTACAGTTTAATTCATGGTTCACGATTTACCAGCTCTCGTTTTGAAGAATAATCACTGCGCCATTCACTTCGTTTGGAATCGCAACGGTCTATACTTCCAACATAAAGTGTACATATTTATAATTTGAAATTCGTCCCAGCCTTTATACCACAGATACTATAGGGTCTATAGCATATAACTGCATTTTCTGATTCCAGTTTAATGAAACAGTAAGCTGACAACATCCTAATTAACAACATCCTATCAAACAAATTTTCTTTTTGCGATCATACTGCTCGCGCATCCGCCGTGTTGATAAACAAATAATCCCCCTATAGCGCGACTGCGGTCCACTTTAAAAAAAAAATAGAGAAATCATTAATTAAACGGTTAAACCTGTACACGAAAAAAATGGGGTTGTGTAACCGTTAACAATTTTTTGTAACCGTTCACACTCCTATTAGGCACTGCTTTCTCCTGCAGCGGGCAGCGCCGAGGCGGTGGTCCCTCGGCAGCGGGAAACGGGGCTCAAGCGTGAGACATTCGCGGGCAACAATCCCTTTCTCCTCCATGTCGTGGTTCATGTACTTAGTAGTAACCCCCACAACGAGTCTCGTTGTGGAAATACCAGAGACGAGAGTCCGATGTGTTATGCGCAATAACACCAACAGCAGATCGGTTATCCAAATAACAAAGAAGTGTACAACACTTGCGAACTCGTATTAATGTTAGAAAATCTTTAATGATAGTTCCAGCATTGTCTTGTGTCCCTCAACCATTATTACTTCTTCTTTTTACAAAAGTACATCCAATGGCCATCAAGTTATCGAGGGGTGTCGGGGCATTGTGCTCTGGGAGCGATTCAAATCCCCTTATAAATTAATGAAGCTGTTGACGTCTGTGTGTGTGTGTGTGTGTGTGTGTGTGTTAACTCCCCTGTGCAGAACCAAGACGCACCCTCCCTCCAGAAAATCTCGTTGAGTGTCGGCTCGAGGCAGCTGGTGGCGGTGATTGGACCTGTGGGCGCCGGAAAGGTCAGGGCTCCTTTCCTTCATTATTACAGATTTTTTAACTTGCCCTCCTCAATCCCAAAGCTGTAGGAACAGGGTCCAAAATCAGTACCTGCCACCAGCTAATGATCGATTTTGAGTACCTGCCAATTGTTTAAATCGATGAGAACTAAGTATTAGAACAATTGTTTTTTAGGTACATTATTCCATTGTGGCTGGCGAAGGATAACATTTATAAAGTATTTTTTTAACTGTTTAAGAATGCTATTACCACCAAAACAGTCATTCGGCCTAGCAGGTTAGAGCATATTTTAAAAAGTTGTCAAGGAAGCAGTGCAACCATTCCAACTGAAACAGCTGTCCTCCCTCCCTTCCCTCAGTCCTCCCTGCTGAGTGCCATCCTGGGAGAGCTGCCCCTTGACAAGGGGGTGGTCAAGGTGAAGGGGCAGCTGACCTACGCCTGCCAACAGCCCTGGGTGTTCCCCGGGACCATCCGCGACAACATCCTGTTCGGCAAAGAGCTAGACCCCGCCAAGTACGAGAAGGTGCTGCGGGCCTGTGCCCTGAAGAGGGTGAGTGGTCCGGCCTGCACCCTGACAACCTGGCTCGATCTCCTGGACTTGATGACAACCCCTCTAGGATATTTAGATTCAAATCATTGCAAGACTAATTATCATGTTCATACAGTGCTATGATGATGATGGTCTCATTGCTCATCACTACGGCCTAAGGATCCTTCACAATCGGTATGTTTACATGCAAAGGGGCAACCAATATCCAAACTGCCATGTGAGCCCAAACCAGGTTTTGTTCAGGATTACCCAGCCTAGGTAATACCCGATCCTAACACTGAATAAATTCAATGTATTCTTTGACTAAATTTCAGGCACTTTAATGCAGATTAACATAGGGGTGGGAAAAATAATGGATTCTTCGATGCATCGCGATTCTCGCTAGAACGATTCTGTCTCGATGCAGATAAATTAATAATCGGAATGTTGCCTGATGCAGCATTCTGTTCGCCAAAGAGGGATAATTTTTGTAATTTTAAAATTATTGAATTTATCTTCAGTGTGTATTGGCCAATCTGATTTGTCTTGACACGATTGCGATTCAGCCTACGCATAGCATGCGCGCAATCTCACAGCCAGACACAAGAACTCCTTCTAATTCAAGAGCAGCTTTTCCTTTAATGACATAGAAAAGAAAGATTAGAAATAAAATAAAACTGAAACCTATTTTTTGCATGCTTCCATATTGTGTTGTAATGCAAGCTGCATTGATTATTGCATTATTCATAGAAAGTCATATTTGTGAAAAAAAGCTATCTTATCTAATTATGAAATATTAGATAAGATAATTCATCTGTTGATGTCTTTAATGATCATCACAAAAGTAGGAAGTGATTAGCAAACTTTTTTGCTAATCAAAATTTTTGATCGATAATCGCTTCAGAATCGAATCGTTGACCTCATAATTGGAATTGAATCGTGAGGTGCCAAGAGATTCCCACCCCTAGATTAACACCAGCACGTAAATCAAAATGACATTGACCATTAGTCTCGATGCAATCAGTGCTAAAAGCCATGTTTCCGTGCAATGCGGGACACAAATATAGGTTTATTTTGATAACGTGACAGTGTGCAATTTTGTCGCAGTTGTGTCCTGATACAACATCTTACAGCCGTGAGATCTAATGCTGAAGTTCTTTTCCACTTGCTCCAGGACATGGAGTTGCTGCCAGACGGGGACCTGACTCTGATCGGGGACCGGGGAGCCACACTCAGTGGGGGGCAGAAGGCTCGCGTCAACCTGGCCAGGTGAGTCTGATGCTCACCTCAGCTGAACCCTGGAGAGGTGAACCCAGGGGGCGGAGCTTAAAGGACGATACCATCCTGACTGTTCAAACCAATGTAACCGACTCCCCTGGCCTCACTAAATGACTATCTTGTCCTTATTCGGCAGTTTCTTTATGACCGTTTTTGTGACAAAAAAACATTTCCAAACCACAGGGTTGACTGATCTAGTACTGTAGTACAACATCTTTAACTGCTATAGTACTGTAGTACTACAGTATCTATTCTGAATTCACTGTATATCGTCTTTGATTAAAGCATCAGCTAAATCGTATATATATATATATATATATATATATATATATATATATATATGTATATATATATATATATATATATATATATATATATTGTGTGTGTGTTTCAGAGCTGTGTACCAGGATGCTGACATCTATCTCCTTGACGACCCTCTCAGTGCTGTGGATGGCGAGGTCGGGAGGCACCTGTTTGAAAAGTAAAAAAACCTCTTGTATGGTTAATAATAATCCTACACATTTTTGCACAAGCATGCTTCTACTAGTATATCTTGAGTAGTGGCTTTTTTTTTTTACCTTGAAAGACAACACCTCTGGCCCATCCTCTTGTGTGAGGAGATGGCTGAGGGAGGTCCATGAATTGTAGTGTGTGACTTGAATTGACATATCTGCGGTAGAAGCAAAAAACTCTGGCTGGAAGTTTTGAATAGCTCCGGTAGGGCAGCCTGTGCGGGATGGCGTATTCACTCTGCCTGGTAGCCTAATATCCCGCACGTTCTGTGTAGAGGACGTTTTTGGATCAACTCTTGTTTAGAGACTTTCGCAGAGCGCATTGCCAGACCAATCCACCAACCGTCCAGAAGGTTTCAGCCCTATATTTCATTTTCTTTTGGACACAATTTAAACAAATTCAGGCACTCAACGTGTGTGTGTGTGTGTGTGTGTGTGTGTGTGTGTGTGTGTGTGTGTGTGTGTGTGTGTGTGTGTGTGTGTGTGTGTGTGTGTGTGTGTGTGTGTGTGTGTGTGTGTGTGTCCCTCCAGGTGTATCTGTGGTATTCTGAAGGACAAGCCCAGGATCCTGGTTACCCATCAGCTGCAGTACCTGAAAGTCGCCGACCAGATCCTGGTTCTCAAGGAGGTCTGTCGACCCCTCCTCCCCTGTCCAATCACAGAGCAGTCCACACGTCATTTTTGCTCATGCATGGCAAAACCAGACCAAACACACACACTACTCTAAACGTCTGTTATGGCTAGGTACCGAACCTTAACCCTTTTGAGAAGGGAACAAAACAAAAAAACAACTAAGACAGGACACATCAATGTAATATTAATGAATAAAATATTTTGATTATTGTGGATTCACATAAACTATGGTGTATTTCGGCAGCCACTCATTAAAAAACAATTGCAAACATGATTTGGGTGGTTGAGATGTTTATGACGTGTTTTGCACATCATTTTCAGGCACTAGCTCCTAGTTAAGACCAACGCAGATAATGATTTACAAACAGATAAGTTATGGTGGTGAACCAGCGCTTCATGCACCAATACCCAACCCTGCCACGCCACACCAAGTCCATGATTCTCCATCATCAACATGAGTACATACCATATTCTGGTTTGGCTAGTTTTCTATGCACAAATCCAGTTAATACAAATCCAATCAGTGATCCGAGTTTCTCTCTCTGTTCAGCCATGTATTGCTTGTTATTAAAAGTTTTTCAAATTTAAATTTAACTGGTCTAGGCTGAATAGCATATAGGTTTCGGGTTTCCTTGGAAAGTAAGAGAAGACAAAAAAATAGATTTTGTTATGGGAACTGAGAGCCAGATGATGTTATTGTTGATGTTAATGTGAAACGTTGGTCAACCCCTGCGGTGCCTCCATCACAGGGTAACGTGGTGGCCCAGGGGGGGTATACAGACCTGCAGAGGTCTGGACTGGACTTCACCTCTCTGCTGAAACACGAGGAGGAAGGGGAGGGGAAGTTGGAGGAGTTGGCACGCAGCCGAACAGTCTCCTGCAACTCCTTGCCCAATGAAGAAG
Organism: Gadus morhua; assembly: GCF_902167405.1. Lineage (NCBI taxonomy): Eukaryota > Metazoa > Chordata > Actinopteri > Gadiformes > Gadidae > Gadus > Gadus morhua. The sequence continues at coordinate 31,429,952 of NC_044051.1, read as the reverse complement.
CAGACCAGCTGCCGGTGGGACTTTCAATTCATTTCAAAATACTTTGTTTGTCCCCAGGGAGCAATTGAAGGCACATAGAGCAGCAACAAAGGATAAAGGTTAGGTGAAAACATAGAAACAAAAACAAAGTGTTGTTAGTTAACAGATAGTATACACATACATAAAACTCTCTAAAAATGTAAAAAGTGCGACACATGACAGGAATATAGAGTGACTCTAACTAAGTCCCAAAATTTTCTGATGCTTAGTCAGTCTCTTTGATGCTTAGCATTTTATATCTTGACACTAACGGTGTTTGCTTGTGATGCTAACACTGTTTGGGGTCATCCCTATGTTCCCCAGGTCCTATGTTCCCCGGATGCAAAGGGTTAGGGTTATGGTTAGGGTTAGGGTGAGGGTCAACCCTAAACCTAACCCCAACCATATCGGAGGAGAGGCATTCTAACCAATCACAGGCGAATCAGAGGCGAAAAAGGCGGTACTTGCCCCTACCATCCTACAGAAAAAATATATGCTCACAGGGTCCTATGTTCCCCGGTCACATACAAAGCGGGGAACATAGGACCCAGGGAACATAGGACCCAGGCAACATAGGACCCGGGGAACATAGGACCCGGGGAACATAGATACGCTCCCCACTGTTCTTACGCTAACACTGTCTATTGATGGGAACACAGTGCCTCAAATGTTACCACTGCTTAGAAGGTAGATTAGCTGCTACATTAGGGCCACTATCTGAGCCGCTGCACTAGTAACAGTGTTATTAATTCATCTCTAAAGGCAGAACATACCCAAACAGCTGTGGAGGAGGGCCGATCGCAGGGGACTATCAGCACGGACATGTACTACAAATACTTGCGTGCTGGAGCGAACATCTTTGGTCTGGTAGTGCTCTTTGTGGTCAACATAGTCGCTCAGGTAAGCTAAATGCTTACTGCCAGCCTTTGCCAAGCACATGCATTTTGTATTCCATCTCTTGAGCCCATCCAAAATCCAAAGAAGTCTTGAAACAAGGAGTGTTTTATGTGCCGAAAGCTACGGAGCCCCCCAAGGGACATGGAGGAAAAAAAAAAAAATTGGTTTGCGAGATCTCGCAAAAGGTTTTGCGAGATATCGCAAAAGACTTTGCGAGATATCGCAAACCAACTTCCGGGTCAGAATTTAACTTCCGGGTCAGAGGAAAACCAACCACAACGATGGAGTTCGGGAGATTCATCGATGTTTATTTTGAGGTTGGCCTCAAATATTCGGACATCAAAGCCATACTTGCCAGTAGGCACGCTTTCCAGATAAGTGAGAGACATCTCAAGAGGATACTGCGAGATAGGGGACACTCTCGCCGCAAGGCGTACTCTGACCTGTCGGTCCTGGTTGATTTTATTAGCCGCCAACTGCAGTACTCCGGACTGCTTCACGGGTACCGATGGATGTACGCTAAATGCAGGGAGCATGGACTGCGTGTGAGGAAAGAGGATGTGCGGTTGTTGTTAAAAGAGCTCGATCCAAGAGGAGTGTCAAGAAGGCTAGCGAGACGTCTCAGACGACGAAACTACTTCTCTAAAGGGCCGAACTTCATATGGCACATTGACTCTTATGATAAACTTAAGCCATATGGCATTTGTATCAATGGAAGTATTGATGGCTTCTCAAGGAAAATGATTTGGCTCAATGCTTACACAACAAGCAGTGACCCAAAGTTGATCGGAGGGTATTACATAGAAGCAGTGCAGCGTTTGGGTGGCTGTCCCAGAGTTGTGCGCGGCGATCTTGGAACCGAAAATGACCACGTCAGAGGCTTTCAGCGTTTCCTCGTCCCCATCCAGCCAGACTGCACCATTGACAGTTACGTGGAGGGAGCCAGCACCGCCAATCAGAGGATTGAATATTGGTGGGGTTTTCTCCGTAGGGAGTGCGTGGAGTTCTGGTTAACTTTGTTTGCAGACCTCAGAGACAACGGTTTCTTTGATGGTGGGTTTCTGGATAAAGGTCTCCTTCAGTTTTGTTGCATGGGACTCATCCAGGTGAGTAAATTAATTATCTATATATTTTTTCATGTGTATATATGTGTAGCTTATGTGAGTGAGATATGAGGGGTAGGATTAGAGGAAGAAGAGGAAAAGTAGAAAAGGGAGAGATAAACAGAGGAGTTGACAGAGAGGGACATGAGAGGAAGAGACAGGTTGGGGGGGATGAGGGTGAATGCTACAATGTTGTGCTTGATTTAATTTGGTAGGCTAATCGCACTAGTGCGACAGGTTGTTAATGAACAGATGCTGTCTTTGAGACACAGAGAGGATGATGCACGCCACTGCTTAGAGGGCTCAAAATTAACAATCACCAAACTGGGTAAAGTTGTCGTTGTTGAGTCCAGCCGCCACTTTGGCTGGACACATCTTGTCCTTCAGCTGCAGAGAGCTGAGAGCAGTCAACAGTAACCTATAGACACATTTTGAAATAAGCCATTGAAGAACTACTCCGAAAACATACACTACAACCAATTTAATTTATCCTAAATTGCAGAAATCGGTTTACTAATTAATTAAATAGGCAGTGTTCAATGTATTAAGTTTTAATTAAAAGGAAATGTTCTAAAAATGTTTAGCATTAATATAATAATTATGTGTATACATAAACAATATACAGATATAGACATTCATATTATTGTTCTATGGGGGGGGGGAAACAATTCTGAATCAGCAAAAGTTGCTATTGGCAGGTTAGACTCTTGTCCAAATAAGTGCAATTTTTTCTACAATTATTACTGCACACAAGGATATAATATTGATTGTGAATCTCAAATGTATTTTTATGCTACTGAATTTTGTGCTTGCTGGCACCAGTGCTACCACTTAAAAAAAATCTGCGAACAGCCCTGGATATGCATTTATAGTTCTTCCTTAATGTATACTGTTTTTATATTCTTGCTTTTAACAGGATGAGTTGGATGACACTGCACAGGTTTGGAACACACACACCATCAGGCCATCGAAAAATCCTAACGTCCCCAGCGGTCGGCCGAACGTGATGTTTGCAGTACCTGAACTCTATGGGACAAGAGACTTCCTTTCCCCAATTGAAGATGGTGAATTTCAACTGTGCAAAAACGAATGCATCTTTCGCCAGACCAAACCGTGTGATCCAGATCTGTATGAACTATGCAAAATCTTTATGGCTGAGTCCAATCTCACCCTAGCAACAGATCCATATCAGGCAGTGAACTTGTACATGCACCTCAGAGAGGCCATCAGGGCATGTGTGTAGGTCAGGCGTATTTTGTGGTCACATATGTAAATAATTCACCTTGCTGTTCTGTTCCTTTTATAAGTTTGTGGTCACATATGTAAATAATTCACCTTGCTGTTCTTTTCCTTTTATAAGTTTCCTTTAAAGGTCCCATGACATGAAAATCTCACTTTATGAGGTTTTCTAACATAAATATGAGTTCCCCTAGCCTGCCTATGGTCCCCCAGTGGCTAAAACTTGCATTTGGTGTAAAACGAGCACTAGCTGTTCTGCTCGCCTTTGGAAAAAAAACGTTTTTGTATCTAAGCTCCTCCCCTTACTCTGCCTGGCCCGCCCAGAGACGTTGGCCAGCCAATGAGACGCAACCGTGTGAGCGCCACATGTGTGTGAATACACACACTGTAACGCAAGGGTTTCTTGTCGGTGCTTTGACGTCTCTTGTATTTCCACAACGAGACTGTCGTGGGGGTTATCTGAGCCATGGTTGAGAAGGACCTGATAGAATATCATTGGATTTCAAATGATGGGACCAAAAAATTGATGTATCTATCTAACTCCGAACTTCTGATGGCCAATCAGTACAAATATTGACATGTTACCGACAGAAAAGCATTTTGAAATTATCTGTGCATTTACAACCTGTAGTTTCAAATACTGAGAGAGGGTTTAAAAACGACAATACACGCTATTCATGTTTTGTTGAGACTGGAACATTTTTTATTACTGTAACTATATTGCTATCCCCTATTTAATCCTGGTGTGGAACTCTGAATAAACAAATTGCCAAACAAGTTTAGTGCTGTTTCTTGGTATTTTCAGGCCACATCTTACACTGGCCACATTAGCTAGATGAAAAACTTGGCAATGAATTAATAATTGTACTTGTGCAAGAACAATTGACTTAATTGTTCTTGTAATCAGACTAGTATTACCTCTCATACCATGAGAAGTTCCTGCAGTCTTCTTCTTAATGTCACATGATGTTGCTGTGGTGTCAAGACAGCTGATTGTATACAGCAGGGGGTGCGGTCATCCTGCCGGTTCAAGTAGGATGGCCTGAAACCTGTATAAAATCAGCTGTCTTGACACCAGAGCAACAACATGTGACATTTCAACCCGGTATCACGCCAGGGCATAAAATAGATACGTTTGTCCACATCGCAAGGCGTGTTCAGGGTCACGCTTTGCTCGAGCAAAGCGTGACCCTGAACACGCCTTCTTCTCCATTCGAAATGAATGGGGGAATAGTGCCAACAGGGGGCGATACGTTCTCCTAGCATTTGGTGAAATTGTTACGTAGCCTATATTAATCTTTATCTGAATGGGAAATGCAATATTTTAGGACAGATACACCATTAAACGTTTTTCTAATGACATTTCTAGCGAGAAATGTACATTTTCCTTGCATAATCTTCAGTCAGTGAATGTGTATGATCTTTATTAATCTTTATTATCTGAATGGGAAATGCAATATTTTAGGACCGATTCACCGTTAAACGTGTTTCTAATAACATTTCTAGCGGGAAATATACTTTTTACTTGCATAATCTTCAGTCAGTGATTGTGTCTGCTCTTTAGTTTTATAGTTATTAGGAAGATTTCATCGGCTCGCTCGTATGTTTCAACGACGTCAGGTTGTTAGGGACGCTGCTTTCGCTAAACTAGCAGCTCACGTGTTTCCTGCGTTTGTTATTAAACCGTTACTTTATGTAACTTTTAGTGAAGTCATCTAGTTAGAAACACGGTTATCTGAGAGCCAATCCAGTCGCCAAAAGCATACGTTGACAGTGTACGTTTTCGTGAACACTGGATTACGTCGCATTTCAACATAAAATAGCGTGTTAAGCACACACACACACACACACACACACACACACACACACTCACACACACAATGCCTTTCGCTGCTAAAACAACACCAAAAAATATTCCCTCAAATATTATTTCTTTCAAAACATTGGCGAAAATATAATATCTTTTTTTATTTGGGCTGCCTATAGGACATTTTGGGTGGATTTTGAACGGTATGTGGGCAGGAACATTAACAATCAAAACATGTCAGGTTATGAAAAGTAAAAGTCAATTAACAATTAACAATTTATAACAAATTAGAAAATGTGGCGAAGAAAAAAAAAGGCAGTGAGGCACACGGATTAAGGTATGTCCCAAGTGTATGCGCACTGCATCCTAAATAGATTATTTTTATGATCAGATGTCTGTAGAATAGAAAAAATGCGATTTGGAACGCAGGGAACACATGTAGCTCGCAGGTAAGTGACTGTTAATTCAAACGGAACCGGTAAAACGAAAAAACACAGTCAATGACGAACCATAATATTACAACTTGTATTATCAAGCCAGTCCAAGAGTTTAAAGTATATCCATATTCAAGTAGTTGCTGGACGGTATGTTGTCAAACTCAGTGCGAAATTCGGGGTATGAACTGTAAGTACACGGTAGTTCAAGGGTAGCTCCACAGGTACGACCAATGGGCCTTCTGCCGAGCCCGGTTTCAGCGTTGAAGCAAACCAATATTTTCCCAACACATATGACAGAAGACCCAGTGCAGAAACGCAGGATTTTTTTCTGCTTGGGTTGGTTCAGAATTTTTTACATACCGTTTCAGGTGGTTAAAGGTTGTCTCTTCTCTCTGAGACAGCACTACGTTGGAAGTTTCCAACAGTTGAAGCACTCTTTTGCCTGTGGCCTTCTTTGACTCATACAGAGACAACACACTTTGCTTGTCTGACAACCTCATCTGTACAAGTGCCATGGATGTGGAGAAGCAATCAAGTATATATTTTGGCTCTTGGAGAATGGCTTTGTGAGCCATTATTTTGATTGCAGGCTCCATGTTTTTCTTTGGAGGTAGGATATGGGAACCCATCCTTGTGAAAAGGTCAAGCAATTCCTCTTCATCACTTTCCTCCATTGTGCCCTGGAGAGCTTTTTCAACAGCTGATCTCTCAACAGAAGGGAGGTATTCGAGAAATGAGCTCATCAGGATGTCAGTATCAACTGAGTCAATTCCATGGATGCAGGCTAAAATGAAAGCCTTTGAAAGCCTCACTGGCATGACACCATGTTCCAGGAATCCTTTCACCCAGATTCGACCAACTGCTTGCCATTTAACCTCAGAGAAATCTGGCCTCAGCTTTGGAACTCGCTCCGATTCCCCTTCACACTGTTCAAGAAACTGCTCCCAGAATGCAGTGTAAACTTCCCTTGACACTCCGACGTCACCAATAGCATTTTCATTGACAAAGTCCATCGTCAGACTCAAATTCAAAATGCTGCTGTCCATAAATACAGCCACAAGATCGTCAACCACATTTATCCTGCAAATTGATGCTTGTCGTGGACTCTCTTGATTTCCGGAGTTGCCAGCTGAGGTTGATGAGAAAGGTTGGCTGTATGAAGTTGACGGGAAATCTTGTGGGGTGAAAGTCCATCCACTGTCCTGTGAGAAGAAGACAATAACAATTGTGGAAAAAGAGTCGTCAATGAGTGAAGGAAAGTTTGTGTGAGAATAGTGTATTTTGGATTAGTACTACACACCCCTACAGATATTCTATTTTCTGAAGTCCTTATTTTTGCCTTATTTAGTTTAACAGTTATTCTTCTTGATATTTGTATAATTTTGAAGTAGACATTGTGTTCCAATTATGTTTAACAGGCATAGAATACGATTCATGTACTACCTCATTTCCGCCACAGGGTGGATTGCACTCCCTGTCCTCCTGTGAAACCTACACGTGTAGTGCACTACTGAGACGGATGGCGGACAGAAACGTGTCCCTATTATGCCGTTTTTTACTGTTTATTATTTAATTTGTTTGACCTCATAGAATTGATTGACAACAATAAAGGGTTGTCTAGCGCATTATTTTTTTCTCCACCTATTACAACCCCTATGTGAAACACCCTGTTGCTTAGAATTTTGAGGCATAACATATGTAAAGCGCAATAGGAGAAGGTAAAAACGGAAAAGCATAATAGGACCCCTCTAAAAAATGTGTCACTATGTCGGTGTATATTACAGATAATCTATTAAAATAAACAACTCTATATAAATGGAACTCTTCGAGGCACTCTTGAGTTTGATTATTCAAGTGTGCTACCTTGTGTCAAAGTACAAATAATGTTGGAATGCTATTTCTACTAATGAAGCTCGAAAGCTTCCCTTCATTTCCCTCAAACAGCACACCGTCAGTTTATAACGCAGGCTATCACATTTCAATATCCAAATATGAGTATGTGAATGTATTTTGAAGATGGATTTGAAAGACAATGAATCTACTGTTGAACATGATCTCCCTACTTTTATCCTTTTATACCATCCAGATACACAATTGTATCACATCTTAACAGTTCTCTAAAATATTACACCTGTTTAAATTATGTGTTCAGGGATTCTTGTAGTGCTTAATCTTACTTGTGCAGTTTGCAATGCTTCCTCGTGTATGGACTGCACATTTGGTGTAGGCAGGCTATAAGCTGGAGACAACCGGAGTGGTATATCCTGAATAGGTTCTCCACTCAGGTCGACACTCTGAAGGATAAATTATGAATGCAGTATTATTTGACAGCAGACATTTTGACCCTACATATATAATATGTAATTGCAGATTGCAATCTATAGAACAGTTTCTAAACGAGTCTTCTTCATTCCAGTGTTCCGTTGAAATCCAGGGACACTGGTGAGATGGTAAAAATTCCACTTACATTTTTATGTAATGAAGAAAACAGAAAAAATAACAAAAGAAAACATAGGCCTATCTACATAGGACCGTTGCGCTGAGGACGCCATGTTGCACCGTCATTTTTCTGCTGTATCACAGAATAATAATAATAATAATAATAATAATAATAATACATTTAATTTAGAGGCGCCTTTCAAGACACCCAAGGTCACCTTACAGAGCATATAGTCATCATTCAAAACTATGTAAAACAGACTAGGAATAAAAGGAAAACAGAGGTTAAACATGAAGAATAATAATAATTAATAACACTCAAAGACGCCTAAAGTGAAGGGGGGACCTCACTAACCATAGGAGAATGGACAAACATTGGACAAACTTCCTTTTTTCTGGTATTACTATTTCTACTTCCTTTGCTTATTTTAATCAAATTACCTGTGTGATATCCTCATTGTTGCCAGACTTCAATGTTATGACATCTATCCAATCATCATATGCTCCACGAGGGTCATCTTCTGGATCCCATTCAACAGTGTCTGGCTCATCAGAGTAAGACTCAGATTGTAGAACTGCACTGGTCAGATCAATAGTTTCAAAGCAGGAGTCAGGCAAATCAGAGGAAGGCTCGAGATGATTCAAAACATCATCACTTGAATCAGTATCCTGCCCCTGGCCGATGTGGGCTTTTGTATTGTCTTTTGGAGTTGAATGAGTGAGATGGGATTTTGTTGAACCTTGTGCAGTCACAATCTCGGATGTGCCCCTATGTTTTTTGGACTTTGGTTGCATCTGGAAAAGCAGGTTCTGTAATGGAAGAAATCATGTTAAAAAATTTTGAAAGCGGTTATTTCAAATATGGCAGGGTGAAACACGTTTTCACAATGTATATTCAATAGTGATAAAAAAATATATTGCACAAGAAAGCTCCATTACTCTATTAAGCATAATATTTGAAGATTTTTCTGATGTAATTCATACACACACACACCCACATATATATCACAGGTACAACAATCTATTTCCATCGGCCTCTGTCATTATTATTACTTTTTTTTAGGGCCACAAACCTGATCAGTGATGTCGCTGCGTGATGAAGGTACAAGCTCCAGGTCATCAGTAAATGCTTCATCTGCATCAATGGGAGTGATGGCAGATACAGCCTCATCTGAAGTGGATAAACACTGTTGAGAATCCTCATCTAAGGACTGATCTGTTAAAGCTGCTTGTTCTTTGGTGCAGATGTAAAATCTAAGCAGCTTTAACTTAGTTTGTTCGTAAAGACTGCCGATAGATTCATTTAAAGCAATCTCCTTTCTTTTGAAATCGCAGACAACAAAGTCAAAGTCTTCTGCCCGGCCCTTTGTCGAGGCTCCGTCTGGGAAAAACAGCTGCTTTCCCAGTTCGAGGATCAGAGACACCGTTGAAGCTTTCTCCATTGTCGCGTGCCTTGTCCCCCCCCCATTTTGGGTCCTGACTTGATGGTAATCGATGCCAGTAAAATGAAGCCATCCGATTTCGATCTTTCTAGTTGTCTTTTCTGCTGCATTGTTCTTTGGTCTCGTCATCCCCTCTGCTTTCCTCTCCACCACACCTGATTGTGACACTCCATTTTCCGTGCTCCTATTTTAGCTCTTAATTTCTGTAGAAGCGTCTCTTTATCGGTGGTGCTGGTGTTTGATTGTTGACAGAAGGAGAGGACAGCTATTCTGTCACCATATGAAGTGATGTATTTAGCCATTTGCTCACCACTCATGATGGATAGCACTGCCTTGTCAACCTGCAAATATAAGAAGAAATACTTAATATTCTTATTTTAAACATACCAAAGCTAGGTAAACTTGAGATTGATTGCCTAGTCATTCATATTGTACACACACACACACACACACACACACACACACACACACACACTAAAGCTAGGTTAACTTGAGCTGAAAGGCTGACCAGGGGTTCTCATCTAAAAGTAACAAGTAGATATAAAGTGGGATTAAAACATTGTCTTCTGTTGACTGCTTGTTATGTGGTTTACACATTAATATGGGAGGACTGGACACACACACACACACACACACGCGCACACACACACACGCACACGCGCACACACACACGCGAGAAAGAGGGGCTCGGCCCGCCAACTAACGTGCAGAGAGATGCAGGGGCAGCTTCGCGCTTCGTAACAGACAGGGCAGAGCGCAAGCGCGCAGGGTGAATTTTATGAATGGTGAATGTAGGAGATAAATTCCCCTGCTTAAAGTATTTTATTGCAGTTATACCCAACCGGTATTTGCGAAAAAACACAGTGTGAAAGATCTGTCACAAGACGATTGATACGTATCCGTGCACATTTTTAAGTGGGGATACGCAAATCCTGGTGCGTTCCTAGTGGGTATACGGCGTATAACAACAGCAACATGACAGAGATAAAACACACATATCCCCTCATAAAGAAAACTAAAAGACATCTGAAGCTAATTTACAACATCTACAGCGTTGGACTAGCATAACTCGGAGCAGGGAACCTAGTCCAACTTCTCATCTCATTTTCGACCGCTTATCCGGGGTCGGGTCGCGGGGGGAACAGCTCAAGCAGGGGGCCCCAAACTTCCCTTTCCCGGGCCACATTGACCAGCTCTGACGGGGGGATCCCGAGGCGTTCCCAGGCCAGTGTTGAGATAGAATCTCTCCACCTAGTCCTGGGTCTTCCCCGAGGTCTCCTCCCCAGTCCAACTTCTGTTAAATTAAATTCCTGCCCACCTTGTCTCTTTGCATTCGCATGATGTCCTCTCTTGGGACCCCTCTGGACTGAAGGAAATGCTCTAAATCCTCCTCCATGATTATTTTCTGGTGTACGGTTCATCATAGATGAATGACTGTTGCATGGACCGTTGGTGAATGAGGGCTGCGGAAGTTGGTTTGCGATATCACGCAAAGAGTTTTGCGATATCTCGCAAAGTCTTTTGCGAGATCTCCTAAAGTCTTTGCGATATCTCGCAAAGTCTTTTGCGATATCTCGCAAAGTCTTTTGCGAGATCTCGCAAAATATTTGCGAGATCTCGCAAACCATTTGCGAGATCTCGCAAACCATTTGCGAGATCTCGCAAACCATTATTTATTTATTTATTTTCAACCAATTTTTTTTTTTTCCTCCATGTCCCTTGGGGGGCTCCGTAGAAAGCACATTCAGAATTCATTCATATTCTTGTGCTAAATTTCTGAATACATCATGAGCAGAATCTAGCGAATGGTATCTGGTAGGTGAATTGTCAATAAAAAAAGTTTTTTTTGTAATAACTTTTTTTTCTTCCATGTAGGTGGCCTACATCCTTCAGGACTGGTGGTTGTCTGAATGTTAAGTATATAAGCATTTAAATTTGTTTCTTTAGATTTAACAGCCAACTTGAATTAATGATTAAAAACCTTAAAGATGAATCAATATCAATAGAAACTGGGATTGTAAATAGGCATCTCGTTTGGCTCTAGTCTCGACGGTCAGCATTAAAAGAGGCATAACAATGGGTTTGTGACCTTATTTTCATCAGGTCCAATAGGCAAGGCAGCCTGACGGCCGACATAAATAACAACATCACCAACGCCACCGAGGTGTTGGATATACCCTTTTACCTGGGAATATACGGAGGTGAGGAAAAAAAAACAACGATTTTGTTTTTCACAGCGCAAACATAGCTAGCACACAGATGGCAAACACAGCTCGCCTTAATGAGATGGATCCCATTTGCTGTGATCCATCCAATTCACTAGTCTGTCTAGTCACTTTGGAGAAACTCAGATTGGTGACCCTGAATTAAGAGGGAAACGCTGTTTTCACTAGGTAAAGTAGGTAAAAACACAGGTGTAGCTCATGCCATAAATAATGGTTCAGTTTAATTAAGGTACAGCAGTGCACTTCTATAGACACAAGCAGTCATTTAAATATACATTGACTATGCTGATTCTGCGCAGACATAAATATAAACCAACCCAATGCTAAGAGTAACGGGAAGATACTTTATCCTTCAAATGACTCGCTGTGAAATGTGTTCACAGCGAGTGTCCAGAAAGTGTGTGTAGTGTTTCACATACAAAATAAAATGTTTTGTTTTTTCATTTGTATGTTTTGAAGTTCAGAGGGACACTGTATTGATGAATACTTTATGATGAATACATACTGTATAAATAAATAAAACATATTCTGTGTATATATTTGTGGCTCAGGGTCAATGCAAAACATGTGTTTTCAGGTCTGACTGCAGCCACGGTACTTTTTGGGCTCGTCAGGGCAATGCTCTTCTTCTATGTGCTGGTGAAGAGCACGGAGACCCTGCACAAACGCATGTTCGACACCATATTGCGAGCGCCCGTGCACTTCTTCGACGTGAACCCCATCGGTAGGAGAAGCAGAGTGTGTACCCCGCTGCTTACACCGCAGAAGTTTGTTATTATTGAAATCTGGATGGAGTGATTCATGTCAAGATGTAAATCCAAAATTTGTGATTGTTTTGTTTAATAAGGGAAAACTAATGTTGATTAAAATGAAATGGTTATATCTAAATATTGGTAAATATACATTTCCTAAAGTGTGTGTGTGTGTGTGTGTGTGTGTGTGTGTGTGTGTAAAAAGTGTATTTTTTTTACTTCATTCATACACATTGTGGCGACTCGAGGAATGTCTCTATTTACCAAACGCCCAGGTCTGTTCAAAGCCAACAAGAGGCATTTATTCAATGTATAACAGAAAAACCCGGGGGTCGGTGCCCAACGCGGGATAAACGGACATAGCAAATGGCTCCATGAGCCATGGAGAAGTCACTGCTAATTGTCTCTCCGGCCGGGCTGGTCTTGTTCCCGGAGAGGGAGGTTGCTCCCGTCTGGGCTGCTGTGCCGGCGGGGCGTTCCTCAGCGACGATTGTAGTCCTTGCGTGCGGCTCCCTCGGGAACACTTGGGAAAGGTCCGCTAGACCAACTTGTCGGCCTGCCCGTATCGGGTTCTGGAGGTTTCCTGGGTCTCTCGTGCTCCCAGTTCTCTCGTCTAAGAGAAACTTTCACGGCTCCGACTGGTGGATATCGGCGGTATACACCATCCACCACCTCTCCCTCGGGCCGCCTGGCCAGGGGGTTTGGGACCGGGGTTGCCACAACATGCTTCAGTGAATTGAAAGAAAAAATTAATCAATGAAGAAAAATAAACATGGCTGTAGGAATGATATTTATTCTGTGTGTTTGACGTTGGACATTTCTCAGAGAGTCTCGTCCTGACGTTGTTTTCTGCATTTGTTCTGTGTGGTTCAGGCAGGGTTCTGAACCGGTTCTCCAAGGACATCGGCCAGATGGACGTGTTGCTACCCATCACCTTTGTGGACGCCTGCCAGGTACTGTTCTCAAACATTGCCTTGTACACCTTGAGGTTATCGGCCCCTTGGTCATTGAAACCTGTAGGAATAATGTTATTAAATTATGTTGGTCAATTATTAGACTCTACGGCCCTTTTGAGCATATTTTTTTGGTGGATTTGGTGGAAGATGTTTAACCGATGCTGTTAATGTTATTTCTAGTGCACGCGCATGTAGTGCACCAATCAGAATCTAGTTTAACGTCACTTGTGGGATAAAGATACAGATGGAAAGATGAGGTTCAATGCAGTAAATGTTTTTTTCTGTGTTGTCTCGGGCAGGTCCTTCTGCTGACGATCGGTGTGATTGTGGTTTCGGCGATGGTCGTTCCCTGGATCTTAATCCTGGTCGTACCACTCCTCATAATCTTTTTGTTCCTCCGCCGCTACTTCCTGCAAACCTCCAGGGACATAAAGCGACTTGAGGGGACCAGTAAGTCTCCCCCATGCTTGCTTTGGCTCCATGTCTGTTAAAGCGAAGACCTTTGCAGTGGTCCATCATGTTTACCAGTCTATCTTGTCAAACATTAAGTTAAAACTAGAGCTGTGAAGCGATTAAAATATTTAATCATGATTAATCGCATTAATGTCATAGTTAACTCTAATTAATCGCGATTAATCGCAAATTATTTTTCTATGCTAAATATCCCTTGATTTTTTTTGTCCCATAATTCTTCTCATTTTAATTCTCTTATCAACATGGTGCATCGGCTTGCCTTGTGCAAATGATTTTTTTATTGATAACAACATTGGCATATACACTGATCAAAACAGGACGATACAAAAAAAGAGCCTATAGTGCAATTAAACGACTGCTTTGAACAAATGTCATTTGAACATAGCAGTCAGGCTACTGCTTCTTTGTTTTGAGCCAAAGAAAAAATATATATATTATTATTTTTTTTTTATAAAAGAATTGCGTTAATCGCGCGATAAAAAATTTAACGCCGTTAAATTTGGTTTGCGTTAACGCGGTTAATAACGCGTTTAACTGACAGCTCTAGTTAAAACCCAAATGTCTTGACGACCTAGTGCCACGTGGTTTACCATACAAGTATCACATGATATGATCTTCTAAAAGGGGGTTTACCTCCCTGCCCTATGTGAGGTCAACTTCCTGCTCCTTGTGCTCCTTCCTGCAGCTCGAAGTCCCGTGTTCTCCCACCTGTCCTCCTCGCTACATGGCCTGTGGACCATCAGGGCCTTCAGAGCCGAGCAGCGCTTCCAGAACGTCTTTGACGCCCACCAGGACCTGCACTCAGGTGCCCCGCCCCTTTTCTCTGATGCCATGGAATCACTGTACTAGAGCACGATTTTCTGCGATAGATGTGTATTGGACACATTGGAAATCAAACAAAAGCATCATGTGACTGTTTTAGGTCACGACCGAATTCTAAAATGAATTCTTACTTTTCTCTTGGCTGCCATTTAAACGTAGACAAATCAAGATCAAGATCAGATCAAATCGGCCTAAGTGAACCCCCGTGACTGATTTGGTGTGTTCTGTCTGCTATAATACGAAGTTTAACTTTTGCATTCAGTGACCTGGTACCTGTTCCTGACCTCTTCCCGTTGGTTCGCCTTGCGCCTGGACCTGTTGTGCGCCGTCTTTGTCATCATCCTCATATATGCCTGCGTGCTGCTCCGAGATAGTAAGAAAGCTCTGTTCGAAACACCTTCCTGTGTTCCAGGTTAAATTCCCCTTCTGCACTTCCATGGTTTTGGGTTCATATCCCTTCTCAACCAATAGGGTTCTGGGTTTAAGAAGATCCTTTTGGGATTGAGGTGCCTCAACACAAAAGCTATCAAAGCCCATCAAATGACTGGCCTGAGCTCTCTCAATGCATGTTTGTTGGTGGCATAACATGTCATGCTTTTGTTCCTCTGTTAGACCTAGGTGCAGGGGATGTGGGGCTGGCTTTGTCCTACGCAATCACCCTCATGGGGATGTTCCAGTGGGGAGTCCGGCAGTCAGCGGAAGTGGAGAACTTGGTAAGTCTGTGGGTAGATTCACTGCGGTTATTCTAAAGTCTGATGGCCAACAAGCTCATATCTGGGTTTACTTTCGAATCGTATTTGTTTCGACCAATCATTGTGCTGGTGGTTGGGATCTGCAAGCACGTTCAATGGTTTTTAAATCAATACCGTGTGGAATGGCCACTGAAGTGCTACATTCAAAGTCCCCCTTTGATACTTCATTCACTCACGCAATTTAGTTTTCTTAAAAAAAAAGAGGTAGATACTGACAAAAGAGGAAACAAGGCATAACTCCGCCCCTTTCAGTTTCTTTCCCAGGCTCTGTGCCGTCCCCCCTAGAAGTTCTGCTGTGACATACAAGGACTGGTGGATCCCAATTTATGGTGTGATCCAGATGCCTCGGACACCAGCCTTCAGAGTTGCAAGTGGGGAAATCTCCCAGCTTTATTGCGGCATTTCACGGAGGCACGCGTCCTTTTGGTCGGACACCCTTGAATTCTGAGAGCATACCGAGTTCAGTGATGACACTCTCAGCTAAAAAAAGCTGCGCCCGTGAAGAGATTTATTTTCTTTGAATTTGTATCATGCCATTTTAATGGTGATTTTTAAATGCTCTTACACACTTGATTACATTGCAACTTTATTCAGGTCCGGAATTTATGCATTGCAGGGTCTTGCTGTGTGTGCAATACAATGTAAAGTTGTGTTGTTTGTTTTCGAGCTGGTTTGCTGAAGAAGCTAATGTAGCTAACAATAAACAACGACTAGCCAATTTAGTGTCACAATCACAAAGATGAACCGGAACGCTATAAGTGCTCCCAGACCGGAAATGACGTCACAATTGCAACTCGGAAGGCTGGTATCCGAGGCATCTGGATCACACCATTAGTCTTTGGTCAACCAATGCGACGATGCGTTTGCGTTGTTGTCCTGTATTGTAAAGTTAATTTAGAGTGACCATCCAGGTGTATGATGGATTGTTCCAACTCAAGCCGACACTCCCTACTTGGGATGTCCATTTAAGTATACTGTATATAAAATTGGGGCCCTTTTTGAGTTTAAAACATAACTCTCTCTCTTAAGATGACCTCCGTGGAGCGAGTGATGGAGTACACAGAGCTGGAGAGCGAAGCACCATGGGAAACCGAGAAGCGTCCCCCGCTTGACTGGCCGAGCCAAGGCCTGGTAACCTTCGACGGGGTCAACTTCTCCTACAGCGCCGACGGGCCGGTGGTCCTCCGTAACATGAACGCCGCGTTCCTACCCAGGGAGAAGGTGGGACATCTTGGTTTGACTGCCGGCCACAACTCTGCAACATCCAGGGATGACCCGTTCTGATCTGTAGTGTGATTGGTTGTGCCCTCCGTGTGTCCTTCAGGTGGGCGTGGTGGGGAGAACTGGTGCTGGGAAGAGCTCCCTGGTGTCGGCCCTGTTCCGCCTGGCAGAACCCCAGGGGAAGATCTACGTGGACGGAATACTGACCTCTGAGCTCGGCCTCCACGACCTGCGCCAGAAGATGTCCATTATTCCTCAGGTACTCCTCCTGCTTCTGGGAGGAGACGGCTGGCTCATAACATGATTCTGGAGGGTCTGTTGCTGAGCTCTCCTCTGATTGGTTCCCCAGGATCCTGTGCTCTTCACTGACACCATGAGGAAGAACCTGGACCCTTTCAACCAGCACTCTGATGAAGAGCTCTGGAACTCTCTGCAGGAGGTCAGTAGCCCTTCTACCCTTCCTCACATACCAGTTACATTATAAACACACACACTGAAGGAAGTGTTTATGTGTTCTGTAGGAAGTGGTTCTATGTGTTGAGGGAATGGGTTCCGTGTGTTGAAGGAAGTGGTTCCGTGTGTTGGTTCTCTGTTTTCCCCGGGTGCAGGTTCATCTGAAGTCTGTGGTGGAGGAGCTTCCCGCCAAGATGGAGACGCTACTGGCCGAGTCGGGCTCCAACTTCAGCGTGGGCCAAAGGCAGCTGGTATGTCTGGCCAGAGCCATCCTGAGGAAGAACCGCATTCTCATCATCGATGAGGCCACGGCCCACGTCGACCCCAGGTACAAGTCTGCGCTTGTAGTAGAGTGTGTTTGACCACCGGGGGTGCTGCTGTTGCTCCACCTTAGTTTCTGTTGCTCTTCAAGTCTGAGTTTTGTATTTCGCCGTCCATAGGACGGACGAGCTGATCCAGAGGACGATCCGGGAAAAGTTCAGAGATTGCACGGTGCTCACCATCGCTCACAGGCTCAACACCATCATAGACAGCGACCGCATCATGGTGAGTGACCCTCTTCTCCTCTAGTAACCACACCATTCTACCCCTCCCTGCCACCTGGAGCCTTTACTAACTCCTACCCTCGCCTTCTCCTCTCCCTCAAAACACTGCTCCTCCTTCCTTCTTAACTCTGCCACCTTCCTCCCAACTGTATCTTTCAATTCCCTGTCCTCCTAGTTCCTCCTCACTTTCTTCACCCCTCCTCCAGCCTCTCCTTACACCTTCTCGTTCCTAACTACTCTTCCCAACCTAAGTCTACTGTGCTCCCAACCTAAGTCTGCTGAGCACCCATGCTGGCTCTTGACCAGTTACCATTAGTACTAACCGTGCGGTATGGTTGGAGCTTGCAATCCTGAGGACTTTTGATTGGTGAACCGCAAACTTCTTTGGAAATCTTTTGATCAGAGATAATCTAACTCAAGAATGCCTTGTGTCAAAAGTCCGAGCTGGGTCAACAGGAGGACAAAAAATAATGGCAGCTCTGCTTTAGTGTTCCTTACTTGTCGTTACGGAGCATCTTTTGACCTGAGAGGCCACTGTGTGTCCAGGTGCTCGACGCGGGGGAGATCCAGGCCTACGACGCGCCCTACACCCTCCTGCAAGACCCCGAGGGCATCTTCTATAAGATGGTGCAGCAGACCGGCCAGCAGGAGGCAGAGGACCTCTTGGCCTCCGCGAAGCAGGTGAGTGCTGCTGGTCCTCATTGAGACACTTATCAGACACTTCATCTCAAGACACCTGCAACTTAGGAAAATCCAAGCACACAATATAAAAAGTGCAATAACTTACCATATGTAAAGACACATTACCAACTTTATGAAAAAATTAACAAAGTAATGCCCTGAATACTAACTGTTTCGGACATACAAGATCTCTGCTCAACAGTAAGGATTGGACTTTAATGTATTTTTGCTAAGTTATAGTTGCCAAAGTGCTATATGCAGGACACACTGAGTGACATCTTGATCGGGCTTCATTGGGAATTTTGAGGTTGAGCTTTTTAGTTAAAAGACAGAAAAAAAGGACTCAGCTCTGTGCCTCACGAGTCTTCCTTCAATGTTATAATTGGCCTGGTAAATGCTACCGTAACAGTTAAAGGAAGGTGCTCCACACGCTGACGGCTAACGTCATTCTTTGCACATAAATTGTTCTGATGTTTTCATTGTACAAAGGAACATTTCAACATAAGGGCCAGTCAACGTGGCACTAGTAAAATTCAAATAACTTAATTTTTCCGTAAGGAATTATGTTTGCATGGTGCGACTACCGCGCATTAGGGCACTGAAACCGAGACAGACAACGTACAAGACAACAAACAAGCACACGAAAAAAGCAGCCTGTAGTGTCAAAATCTGATCTATAATATTATACAAGGTCTACTAAGAGGTTAAAAACCGACAAAAATAACTGCAGAGTTGAGTGCATATTGATGACAACAAGGGATTCCTTTTTACACTAGAGTGTAAAAGAAAGTAACGCTTACGTTTCAAAATCTTCCCCCCTCTTGCTCCCAGGCCTACGAGAACAAGAGTCAGCCCAGCAGCAAGTACGGCAGCACCACCAACGTCAACCTGGTGATCCACGAGACGCCCATGTAAAACCAATCAGCCAATCTCTGCCTTCATACAAGAGTGGCGGTGCTACACTATAACAGTGCTTGCGGTAATGACGGAAGAGTTGGGCTTTGAGAACATGCGGCTCTTCTAAGCCACAAGTGGAACCAGGATGTTCTCGGGTATGGGAGTTCTTTCAAACCAAGTGTTAATAGACACTGGTGTAAGAAATGAAACAAAAACCAACTACACAACCTCAAATTATTATTTACCAAGGTGTTGTTGTTACGCGAAATGGCTTCATAGCTGGCTGCTGCTTTGTTAAGTGCCTTTACCACGTTTCAAGATCAGTGAAAACTTTACTTTTCACTTAAATCTTTTCAAGGACAATTGTGTGTTTTCAGTGCCTGGCTATGGTTCTGATCTCAATCTCAGGTGAGGAAGATCTTTCATAATTTTTGGTTCAGGTTCCTAAAATAATCCTGGTGAATGTATTAAATGCTAAGCCATGTCACGGTCAACTAGAACAAGCTGTACCTACCCATAAATTGGGTGTAAATGCAAGTTTAACAGCACCTCCTGTTGGCCATGGTGTTGCCTGCATGTCCTTAGAGTTGGTGAAGCCTGTGTTGTCTTATTCTAAAGGCCTTTAAGCAAGCACAGCCAAAAAGTGAGATTTTCCAAGACACAATTATCGTACTACATGCATTTCTGCAATTTGAGTTTCCGTTTGGATTGTAATTCTTATTGTACTTTTAACAAAGAGATTGAGCGAGAGAGAGTTACCCTTGAATTCTCAACAATCTATATGTAAATGTTTTTCAGTAGCATTTTATTGTGATGTCAAGAGTTTCTTGAGAACTAAAATCCCTAATATTTAGTTCTTATTCTTGCATCAGGGAAAACAAAATATTTTTAAGTTTATGTAAATGGAAGTATGCTGAGACAAATGTTGAATGTAATTGAGTAATGCTCTGTTCACAACTGGTTGCAGTGTTGCCTTTCAATACATTTATTTCAATGGAAGATGGATGGATGACAGTAACGGATCCATTGGAAATCGGCGGATATGTTTGAAAACGTCAACACTATATTTGTGGTTGGGACTGAAATCGACCATAAAAGTCATCTAACACAATTTGTTGCTTGTTTTCCTTTACTAAATTATGGATTTTTACTTCTTGATGAATTAAGCCTCAAACCTGGACTATTATGACTGTAGCTATTTATTTAAGTATCGGACCTAGAAAGTTTCTCAAGAGAAAAAATACGCCCATCTGAGTCAATCCATCCAGGGTATTTTAAATCTTATAAATACTGTTCCACTTCTACAGGCAAAAGCAACTGTCTACAACTGCAAGGCCACTAGAGGCTACCTAATGAAAAAATGTACTCCCTAGTGAACAAACTACCATTGGCAAACGTTTATATAAGATCAAAATGTGTCCATCTCATGACAAAAATGACAAGGATTTAATTCTTATCAGCTATATATTTTTATAGATATGAAATTATATAAATATTAAATAGGTGAAGGCTGCGTGAAGCGCTAGTTATTCGTAATTTAAACAGATTTTCTGTGTAATTTTATTTTGTTTCTTTTTACCCTCTTAGTATAGGCCTACTTAGAGTTGGTCTCCTTGACTTCCTCTGGGCCCTGGGTGAAGATGTGACCCGCCAAAGGTGATATTTCGGACGTCGCGGAGCAATACAAAGTAAAAATATTAGCCTAGAAACCAAATGTAAAACCTAAACTGTTCTTGTTTCACCTAAATAACAAATACAATTGGAAACATGCTTGTTGAGCATCGGTTGTTTGTGTGGTTAGGATAGTTCCCTATGGAGACTCACATTTGTTGACACAACGGTCTCTCCTATTCGAACGTTTTTATAATTGAGAATAGACTCACTTAATGGAAAGGACACGCAGGATTTGACATACAATGGTGTGTCTACTTCTGACTCATCTTGTCCAACTTACCCAACTCTCAGTGAATCTTTTTGAGAACGAGTAGTCTGGTTTGAGGCTCCTGCATGCAGTGTTGACAGATTGGGCGGGACCGCCTAATTGGGCTACTTTTGATCATGTTAGGCAGGAAGAATGTGGGCGAGAACATACAATTTGGGCAGGTTTTGAATTATTACAATTATTTTTTACAAACAACAATCAATACCAATGGACAAGAGGTTGAGTTGACGTTTGGAGTCAACACAATAACATTAGTATTAAGGGGTGGGGGACGGGCGCCTGTCCAACAGTGGACTGTACATAGTTCTTCTCAGGTTGATATACTTTAAGTTCTTGAAAGTTTTACCTGAGTGTAAGCTAAAACTCGTGTACCAAAAATTGTGTGCGTGTGTGCGAGCAAATGGGTGAATGTGAGGCACTAATTGTAAAGTTCTTTGAGCAGTCGCAAGTAAGAAATGCTTACAGTCTAAATACACTCTAGCATTTACTATATCCTAGAAGTAAATACCCCAGGATATACAAAATGTGGTTTGCTCAAACTATTTGTTTTGCACTGAAATTAGTCATCAAATATTGTAATTTGGACGACTTTAAAAAACGCACGCACGCACGCGCGCACGCACGTAAACACGTGCAGTCCCAAACCTTCATCATAGCGATTGTCACTGCATAATCTATAAACAAACCAACAAACCAAAACCAAAAAATATAGAAAAATCTGATTGTTGTTTGATGTATCCATAAATAGAGGTGGCAGTTATGCATCCTGCCCCCCTTCTGAAGTCGAAATTGATTGAAATGCATTGAATTTCAATGTTCTTCTCTGTAGCTCGAAAAAGTCAGAGAAATGCTCCAATTCCAAATGCATGGGTTTATGGGTCCGTAGTGCTCTGTGCGTGCAAAAAAGCATACCTTCAACCAACTGTCAACAATACCAACATATGTGGCTGTGGAATTCACTCATGAAACAGGCAAGGTTTTAACTTTGACTGTAACATTAACTATATCCTTAACATATAAGGGAGTATAGAGACTGAAGGGGATTTTGTGGCTGTCATAAAGCAGGGGTGAGCAAGATAGAGAGAGTTTCCCAGATTTAGGGGTTGACTTAGTTAGTCGACCCCTTAGTTAGTTAAGCAAAAGAAGATTATCTCAGTGCACAGAAGATGTAGATGAGTAATACGTGTGGATGTCACTCAGAATGTAGTCCATACTTATTTCATTCATGTAAGAAAGATAATGCTTTTACTTCCTTTAAACCAGGGGTTCTCAAAGTTTTGACAGCTGAGGGCCAATTTAGGAACCCAAATTTGACTGAGGGGCGCCAAAGAAAAAATAAAACTGAAAAAAATTCAATTTGTAATAATTTTAATGACCAGGTTGCTCTCTCTACAAATCTACAATTACAAATAATTATACAATTATGTACTGGTCTGCATCCAGTCTAAACACATTTTAAAGGTCCCATGACATGAAAATCTCACTTTGTGAGGTTTTCTAACATAAATATGAGTTCCCCTAGCCTGCCTATGGTCCCCCAGTGGCTAAAACTTGCGTTTGGTGTAAAACGAGCACTAGCTGTTCTGCTCGCCTTTGAAAAAACGGAGGCTCAAGCGCGCTGATTTGGAATGTCTGTGCTCATGACGTCATGAGGAATCTCGGCTCCTCCCCTTACTCTGCCTGGCCCGCCCAGAGACGTTGGCCCGCCAATGAGACTCGACCGTGCGAGCGCCACATGTGTGTGTGTGAATACACACTGTAACGCAAGTGTTTCTTGTCGGTTCTTTGACGTGTCTTGTATTTCCACAACGAGACTGTCGTGGGGGTTATCTGAGCCATGTTTGAGAAGGAATTGGGGGAAAGGAACTTTGGTTTGACTCGCTGAAGTACATGAACTGCGACATGCCGCCGGTTGCCGCGAGGCACCATCGCCCGGCAGCGGGCAGCTGGCAGCAGGCAGCGCGCGGTTCAGTCGACTTCAGGTTGATGTGAAAGTGGAAGAACCAGAGACGTCGCAGAACCCGACAAAGTCGTTTGTGATTCATAATATCGTCTGGAGGCGCACACAATATATTATATGATATAGATATCTATGTATTATATGATATTATTTAGATATAGAGCTCCAGGACTGTAACGCAAGTGTTGTACACTTCCTTGTTATTTGGCGCATAACGCGTCGGACTCTCGTCTCTGGTATTTCTACAACGAGACTCGTATTGGGGGTTATCTCAGCCAAGGTTGAGAAGGAATTGGGGGGGAAAGAACTTTGGCTTCGACTCCCTCAAGTCAAGAACATGAACCACGACAAGGAGGAGAAAGGGATCTTTGCCGGGCACCTCCGCCTCCGGCGGTGGTCCCTCAGCGGGGCTCAAGCGGGAGACATTCGCCGCCAACAATCCCTTTCTCCTCCATGTCGTGGTTCATGTTCTTGAGGGAGTCAAAGCCAACGTTCCTTCCCCCCAATTCATTCTCAACTTTGGCTGAGATAACCCCCAATACGAGTCTCGTTGTAGAAATACCAGAGACGAGAGTCCGACGCGTTATGCGCCATCACACCAACAGCAGAAC
Organism: Gadus morhua; assembly: GCF_902167405.1. Lineage (NCBI taxonomy): Eukaryota > Metazoa > Chordata > Actinopteri > Gadiformes > Gadidae > Gadus > Gadus morhua. The sequence continues at coordinate 31,406,279 of NC_044051.1, read as the reverse complement.
GGTTATCCAAATAACAAGGAAGTGTACAACACTTGCGTTACAGTCCTGGAGCTCTATATCTAAATAATATCATATAATACATAGATATCTATATCATATAACATTGTGTGCGCCTCCAGACGATATTATGTATCACAAACGACTTTGACGGGTTCTGCGACGTCTCTGGTTCTTCCACTTTCACATCAACCTGAAGTCGACTGAACTGCGCGCTGCCTGCTGCCGGCTGCCCGCTGCCGGGCGATGGTGCCTCGCGGCATGTCGCAGTTCATGTAGCCTACTTCAGCGAGTCAAACCAAAGTTCCTTTCCCCCAATTCCTTCTCAACCATGGCTCAGATAACCCCCACGACAGTCTCGTTGTGGAAATACAAGACACGTCAAAGAACCGACAAGAAACACTTGCGTTACAGTGTGTGTATTCACGTTGATGTGGACGTTGAAGAACCAGGAACGTCGGAATATCGGCTCACACAGCTTTTGGCCGTGATAATATGTATTATATGATATAGATATCTGTGTAGGCTATATGATAATATTTAGATATAGAGCTCCAGGACTCCCGTGTGTTCTAGAATATTTACAGAACACGGCTAAAGGCTGTGTGCGCCTCGCCATTGCGATACATCCACTGTAAACAGAGCGCATGGTACCGTCCCTGGCTGCAAGCTGCTCAGGGCCACACCCCCACCCTCCTCCTTGACACGCCCACCGAAACAGCGCATTTGGGGGAAGCTCAATGTGCGACTGGCTCGGAGTGGCTGTAACTCTGCACCACGGCTGAATTTCAGGAACGTCTTTGAATACTGTGTTAGTTGCCCACTAATACCTATATTAAAGAATACATAAAATAGCATGTCATGGGACCTTTAAATAACAAATTAGGCAAAACATGGCACAACTTCAGAAAACCTTAAGAAACATTGTAACTAACACACAATCCCTGGGGTTCTCTTCGAATTTGGGATATAACAGTCCTGTGTGCATTTCAGAAACTTATTTAGAACAGTCAGTCTCATTGTGCCTTCCTTTCTTGTCAGCATGGAGCTCCTTATTCAGGAGCAATTCCAGCTACCAAATCACCACAGGAACCCCCCCCCCCCCCCCCCCCCCCCCCCCCACACACACACACACACACACACACACACACACACACACACACACACACACACACACACACACACACACACACACACACACACACACACACACACACACACAGGGGGAGAAAGAGACTTTTAAAATAGAAGCTTACCAAACAAGTCATCATCATCACTAATATCTACGACCAGGTGCAGAGGAAGGTATTTTGAGTGGGGGTGCTGCGGTACTGTCTATAATATAAGATACAGTATTTACAATTTTACATGGGGGGAAAATATGCTTATATATACACAATATATAGGCTACGTGTTGCATATGGAAAATAAAAACTTGGACATAAACTTGAACACTCTCGGTCTCTCGCTCACTAGCGCTCGCTCACACACACAAAAAAATCGAATTGGCCAATATCGGTTGCAAACTAACACTTTTTTTTCGTATTAAATACGTCTACGTTAAGTATTCTGACTTGTACTTGACTATAATAAATCACCAGGTATACGCAATGTTGGAGTTCATTTGAATGCTTTATTCCTCTTGCCGTGCATGGTACAATCTTCAGGTTTCCGGTTCAATTGCATTTCATAATACAAGTCCTGCTTTCGGCAGTGCTAAACATAATTTTTTTAATTTCAGTTCCAAGCAGCTTAAATCCAGACAAATTGCCCCCAATTAATATTCCCTGACAGGGGAATATAAATTGGGGCAAATGGACTCGATTTAGGCTGCTAGGAACTGACGTGGGACGCTCGGAATCGGGTGGAAATAGGCGATTGCATGTATTTGTGACTGTGTGTGTGTGTGTCTGTGTGTGTGTATTCGGGACACCGGGAGAGAACCGCTTCTAAAACATTCCCCCAAAACCCACACACGATTTCCAACACGCAATCTAATCAGTTCTCTCCCCAAATTCCCCCCCACACACAGTTAATGAAAACACGTTCAAACGATGGTCTAACGTCCCTCCTTCTGGTAGCCATTGAGACCATCCCGTCACTGCAACTTCAGTCCATGGGCACCGGCGTCCCGGATACACACACTCACAAAAAGAGTAACAAATACATGAAATCGCCTAATTTTCACCCGATTCCGAGCGTCCCACGTCGGTTCCAAGCAGCTTAAATCCAGACCAATTGCCCCAATTAATATTCCCTGGCAGAGAGCGCGCACAAACAGTCCACACTCACTAAACTAATACCACAAACATGACAATGCCTAGTACACAGATTCTGCACGGCGGCAGCAATAACCAAAAAATGAATAAAAATGCATGGTCTTATCTATTTGAAGACTCCAAATGTAGACTTCCGTCTAAAAAATCTATAATTCTCTTTTGCGCCATTCTGTTCGTTCACGTTCTTCTTTATTCTTTAACAACTTCTGTGAACCCGCGAACCCCATATAGCAAGATCCCCATGCATGCCTGTTATAGCTAAAAACTAGCAAACACATTTTTCCCACGTCTATTTTCGTCCCCAAAGCCTAATTATTTTTTATATCGTTTTAATACATATATATTTAATATATAAAAATTAAGAACAACTTTTTTTTTTTTTTTCTTCCTGCAGCTAGGGGGTGCTGCAGCACCCTCAGCACCCCCCCTTCCCGCGCCACTGTCTACGACAGAGTATTAGGGCCACACGTGAAGAATTCTTTTTTTTGCCGTGACGAGATTAAAATCGACACGTCGACTTTAAAGTCAACATGACGACATTGAACTCGAAATGTCGAGAATAAAGTTGAAATGTCATGTCGACTTTAATCTCGACGTGTCGACTTTAAACTCGAAATGTCGAGAATAAAGTTGTAACATCATATCAACTTTAATCTCGACGTGTCCATTTTCCGTTCCTCTTTCAGCACGCAGACGCTCCGGGCATCCTCCCAAGCGTGCAGCGGATGACACAAAGTAGTCATCCACTGTAGTAGTACGGCATTGCCATCAGTGGTTGCATTGACGGTTTTAGTCGCTATATTGTTTGGATGGAGGCCTACACCACAAACAATGACCCCAGGGTTATTGGCGACTACTTCGTGTCATCCGCTGCACGCTTGGGAGGATGCCCGGAGCGTCTGCGTGCTGACAGAAGAACGGAAAATGGACACGTCAAGATTAAAGTCGATATGATGTTTAGTTTCAACTTTATTCTCGACATTTCGAGTTTAAAGTCGACGTGGCGATTTTAATCTTGTCATCGCAAAAATATTTGTTTTCTTCACGTGTGGCCCTAATACTCCGTCGTAAATATCTCATTACCTGTCAATAAGCTTGTCATTAAATCACACATTATTTGTTACTAGGTCAACATACCTTTTTTTATTGGCGTGGGATTTGTGGTGCTGTTTTCGGTTGGCCACGATTCCTCTGATGTCCGGCTCCATCTCCGTTGTTGCAATACGAAGGACATCGTGTAGATGGCCATCTGTAAACCTGGATCTCAGCTTGGATTTGTTGATGGCCATGGTGGAGAAGGTCTTCTCACAAATATATGTGCTCCCGAATAAAGAGACCATTCTGATGGCATGCTGGAGCAGTGCAGGGTATGTCGCTGGGGAAAGTGCTTTGTAGAACTCAATGAGATTCCTGTCACGATATGCTGCTCTGGCCTCGGAGCTCTCCTGTAGGTCGATGAGCTCAAACTGCATTTCTGCAGGCTCTTCCGCAGGGACACACGAGAAAGTATTTTGGAAGAGGTTGATTGACTTCTCGTGGTTTCTGAAGTCGGAGAAGCGGTGTTCGAATTCCTCTCTTAATCTTTTTAAGAGGTTTTGGTTGTGGTCTGAACGCAGGTGACGCAGAACGTGGCGCCCATCTGTGTCTTTCATCTACGAGCGCCTTGCAGGCGGGAAAATGGGTTAGAACTCCCTGTTTGAGCTGTCCCTGCAGCAGTTAAATCTTTCTCTGGAAAGCTTTGACGTTGTCAAATAGTGTGAAAATAAGCTTCCCATGGCCCTGCAGCTTCAAATTGAGATCGGACAAGTGTTCACATCAACAAGGAGCGCTAGGTCACAGAGCCATTTAGTGTCACTTAGCTGTGTAAAATCCTGTCCTTTTGACTCCATGAACTCTCTTATTTCCTTCAAGTTAAAAAAACTTGCTCCAAAAAAGTCTTGAATTGGCGGTGACTCAGACCTCTGGACTTCAGGAAATTAACTGCCTTCACAACAATCTCCATGACATGTTTCATTTCAAGCGTTTGAGCTGCGAGGGCTTCTTGGTGTATTATGCAGTGATATTTGATTAGTTTCTCCCCTCCGCTGTTGCCCACTTTCTCAGAGAGCAGAGACACGGCACCTGCCTTTCTTCCGACCATTGCCGGTGCTCCATCTGTTGTGACACCGACCATAGACGGCAGCTTCACATTGTATGCTTCGAGACTACGACACACAGCATCACAAATGTCGACTCCCCTTGTTCTGTCTTTGATACTCTCCAAACTAAGCAGTTCCTCGCCTATTTCAAAGTTCTCCGTGACCGTTCGGATGAAAATCAGCAATTGCACTGTATCGGAAATGTCTGTGCTTTCATCCAGTGCGATGGAAAAAGCTCCCTTTCCTAGTCCCTCCATACGTTGTCCCAGTTGCTCTTTGAGATTGTTTGCCAGATTTTCGATTCGTCGTGCGACTGTGTCATTCGACAAACTTATGTCACAGAGCTTTGCATTTTGCTCGGGGCATACAATGTCGGCCACTTTCAACATGCAGTCTCGCACAAATTCTCCGTCACTGAAGGGCTTGCTCCGGCGGGCTATTTCTTGAGCTACAACGTAACTAGCCTGTGTTACAGCTTCACTGGATTTGGTTAGATTTGTGAAAACTGACTGCTGTGCAGCGCTCCTATTTTAAGTTGTTCAAGCTTACCGGTGCGGTCCTCGCCGGTAAATTTTTCGTAGGTTTTATCCTTCCAACGGTTATTCATCTGCTCAATTGAGCGACTATAGCCCGCATCTGTACATTTTAATGCACGTCTTTTAAAAGGTCGCTATGTCGTACCTTTCTCTGGTCCATCCAAGAATTTCCAAGAGGACATTCGCCTCCTCGAAGGTCCAATTGCGAACTAATGCAGCTGCCATCTCTCTAAATTAAGAATTATTTTAATGTTCAGCCTGCAAAAGTACTAGTAGCCTACTCATTTACAGTTATCTCGGACGCGCGCGGACGCTACGATACGCGAACCCGTCATTAATAAACACCCGTTCCGCATATAAATCTATGCGGAACAGATGTGTCCATGTTAACGTGGCTACTATATCAAACATGCGCATATGAAGAGAGCACCGGTCCACACATGAATCTGTCAGCTTTGATTTGACATCCTGTGGTACTCTATTTGGATCTCGACGGACGAAACTTGTCAAGGTGTTTGTGTAGGTTTGGGGTTTAGCATACTTGTGATGCACCATGTTAGACGTACCCGTCTTGTGACTGTCATGAACATTATACGAGCCACATCCAATGTGTGTGCCCCGTGTGGTTTGACTCCCGGGTGACCTGGTTGACGCGCTGTGTTGATGTTTCCAGTACTTTGCAGGAACGTGAAGCAATGATTGATCCGTGCGATCGTCTCCGGTTTACAACCCGTTTATTTCCTCACCATGACACCTATTGCATGGGAATACGGAATACATTCATAGATCCTCAGTGACATAACAACAACTCGGTATTTCTTGCGGTCAAAAACCGTATGCCCTTCCGGGGTCAAACAACGGAGGTACCCCAAATGACGTCCCCTTTACACCTGTACCCGCAATACGGCAACACCACTCAGTGGTCAACACAGACATTACAACATAACTGAAAAACAGGAAAATGGCTCTTACAAACAAACAGCTTCGCAGCCTTTTCAAAAGACATAGCCTGCACTGGTGTCATCCTGATTCACCACTTCTGTTGTTATCCCATTTCTACCCCTTAAAAGTGTGGTCCTTGGATAGCTTCGTTTCAAGGGCTACGTAGCCTTTTGTCTTCGCCCTACCCCTTTGGCCCGGCCAGACTACACGATTTCAGCCCGATTTTGCCCCGATTCTTTCGTCGCAGACGAATTTGCGAATCGTACACGATTTTGAGGAGTCGGCGACGAGACGAGGTCTTGTAATGTGACATGCTTGCGATCTGCGATGTTTTCGTCTGCGACGTTCGAAAACCCCACGACGAAATGTTTGGCATGTCAGAATTTTTTGGGGAATCGCATGACGTATACACTGTTGACATGAGGGAACCACGCCCCCAGTTGCGTGAGGGAATCCCGCGAACAGCTGGAGCTCACGCGCAGTGTTTACCAACTGCCTTCACTGCACTACGCTGGAGTAACAACCGCAAAAATGAATTCGATCAAGAAGAATGCTAACAAAGAAAACGAGAGAAAATGGAGCAACACTATGGAGACAACCTTGGTGGAAATGTGGCAGCAACGTCCATGCATTTTCGACGTGTCCTCAAAGGACTTTCACGATAGGGTGAAAAGGGATAAAGCCTGGCGAGAAATAGCCGACACCCTTGACCTACCTGGTAAGTTTGGAGCCATCAGCTGTTGACGTGCTAATAGCTATCATAACCTATCATAAAACTCAAACTGGCCTGATTACCAAATGTTCAGCCAGATAAACTGTTATTGTTGCATATGGTTACAAATTGTTGGGTTAAAAGGCTATTGGAATGCCTGTAATTACACCTTGAATGGCATATATTCCCATTCGAAATAAATGCATCCTAACATTGAAATTTCATAAGAGCTTATCATCATAATTTATCAGAGTGTTCTGTTACCTGGAATGAAACCTTATTTTCTCTTAAAAATTGCAGTTTTAGAGATAACAACTAGAGCTGCGTCTCTGCGGACACAGTTTGGCAAACTGCTCCATCCCAAACCAAGTAGGAGTGGACAGAAGGATGTCACCCTGACCCCACGAGTCCACAACGGAAGTGGATCTGTCAGAGTATGGTTTTTTTGCGGGCACACATAGCGCATAGACCATCACAAACAACACTGAATGTAAGTACTACTTGGAAGTCTGTGTTTAAAAACGTTAACTTTATTTATTAACTTTCAGTTAATTCTCATTAATTAATACCTTCCCTGTCTTTTTTATGATTCTCTTCATTTTAGTTTGATGACAGTCAACAAGAGGCCACAGAAAGCAGTGAGGAAGAGACAGAGGCTGAGGGCCCCCCAGCTATTACCAACCCACCACCACCATTCCCACCTAGACCTCCACCTGTCCAGGAGTCCAGAGCCCAGAGAAAAAAACGAAAGCCTACAAGGGACGTGGAGATGGAGATGGAGAAGGAGAAGGTGGACATTCTTCGGAATGTCTCAACAACTTTGCTTGCCGCAGGCCAAGATGTGGAGGATATTTTTGGGAAGCAGGTGGCTTGTGAGCTTAAACATGTGCAGGACAGAACTATACGCTTGAGACTACGCCGAAACATAATGTTAATGCTCTATGATGCCCAGGAGAATGAGCAGAGAACAGCTAACCCTGCTCAAACTTCTTGGCCAGAGCAGAGCACAGGGCACACACCTCTGCAAACCCACCACTTCACCCACAACATGCCTCCACAGCACAGTACTATGGGCTACAATTATGACTAGTATCAAAGAGACATTATAGAACTCGCCAATTGTTATTTTAATTTATTTATTGCGTTTGTTAAATATTAGGTAAATTGTTTGTTCCTTTATTTATCGTGTTGCATCCCATTGGTTTACTGTCTAACTATCATAACACTGTTATAACGAACTGATAAATAATAGTATAGTAGTAGTAGTCGTATAAATATAGTATATAATAAATAGTATAAAGAAAATGACAATAAATATTTGTTAAATGTTGATTTTCTGTCTAACATAACACTGTTGTAACTAATAAATAGTAGTTTAGTAGTAGTAATAGCATTAATAAGTATAGTATATAATAAATAGTATAAACAAGATGATAATAAATACTCTGTAAATATTGGTTTACTGTCTAACTAACAACACTGTTGTAACTAACTAATAAATAGTATAATAGCGTAAATAAATAAATAGTGTATTATAAATAGTATAAACCAATTGATAATAAATAAATATCAATGCATAACATTTTCAAATCATATCCTCCTGTCAATCAACGGATCCTTCAGAGGATTGAAAATATGCCTTCAGCAGGTCACGCTGGTCTTTAGCAGTGGTTGTGGCATTCCGCGCCCTACTCAATGCCACAGAGTCAAGATCTCCACCTCTTCGCCATGTTCCGGCAATGACTCTGTGGTTCTCGTCCTCTCTGTCCACAAAGACTGGAGGCACGTAGGCCTCTGATTTTTCCCTCAGGAAATTGTGGAGGGCAAGGGCAGCAAGGGTGATGCAAGTTACCTTATCTGGTTCAATAGAAATATTTGTTAGGAACACACGTAATCTATTTGCCAATATGCCAAATGCATTTTCCACAGTTCGCCTTGCTCTACATAATCTATCATTGAAAATTCGCTGTCCATGATCAAGGTTTCTGTGGGGATAGGGCTTGATAAGGTCAGAACGGAGAGGGAAGGCTTCATCACCAACAAACATATAGGGCATGATTAAATCTGTATTGGGAAGTGGCTCAGGGCGGGGAAAATGTAACAGGTCTCTGTCCATGGCACTGCGGAGATCTGAGTGTCCAAACAGACTTGCGTCCGACATTCGGCCCTGAGTGCCAACACTTGCATAAATGAATTTGTAGTTGGCATCTACAACTGCCATTAGCACAATTGAGAACCTGCCTTTGTAATTATAAAACGAACTTCCTGAATTAGCAGGGGGCTGAATGTAGATGTGTTTCCCATCAATTGCACCTAAGCAATGAGGAAATTGGCATTTGTCTTCGAATCCGCTCGCTATCTCTCGCCACTCTGACTCAGTTGTTGGTGTCTGAAAAATAGACAAGAATAAACAAATACAGAAATACTTGATTAGATCAGAAATATATCTAGCCAGAGGCAAATATCATTTATTAATTTATTAACTTATGAAATACCCTATTAGGGTATTTACGACAAATATTTTAGGCTACATAGTAGATGGAGGATGTTATATATGTCATTTTATAAATGTCCTGTAGTTGGCAGTACTGTCTAAATACATCATAATGATAAACATCTCCCTAGTGGTAGGCTAATAGTAGGATCTGTAATGCTCATGGAAATGATATCATCACAATAAGGTTTGTTGTGATGTCAAACAAAGAAAGGATATTACAATACCTTCATGTGATCTTCCTTCAAAACATTGTACAATGCTTGGCAGGTCTCCATTACAATCAAGCCAACAGTAGACCTGCCAATCCTGTACTGGAAGCTCAGTGACCTGAAAGACTCACCTAAGAAGGCAAACAGGTTACGTGTGTAAATAATAAGATTTAATAATACATCATTCTGTTCAAAATCATTCAATTTAGGCCTACCAGTTGCAAGGAATCTGAGGGTTAAGGACAATCTCTGTCGGGCACTGATGGCCTTTCTCATTTTTGTGTCCGTCTTTTTGATGAGAGGCTCAACTTTCCCCAGAAGGAGTTGAAAGTCCTCGACGCTCATCCTCAGGAACTCACGGAACCCTTTCCTATCAGTCTCCTGCATTATAAAAAAAAAAAACTTTCATTACTGCATGTACTGCAAGTGTTGTTTTGGGGTACAAGTAGACCTACAGAGAAAACGAAATGTGGTTGGTTTCTAAATGGTAGTGCAAAATAGCGGTTAAGGTGCGGTTTGAACGTGATTGGCATATAGTGCAATTTAAGTACAGTATAGTTAATTAATAGGGTGGGATAGTGCAGGGGTAATTAAAACAAAACAAAGTAAAGTAACGAGGTATGAGAAAATAAGATGGATATAACGGGTAAGAGCAACATAGATGGACAGTACGGTAAGTAGGCTATTAAAAGTTTGATAATATAATATGAGTGTTGGCAGTTGACACAGTCTTCACGAGCGTACATTTCATGAGCATACGATAACGTCAATTATTATGTAAATGAAACATTACCTCCAGTTCGGTAAGTAGCACCGACATCCCGAGCTCTCCTCTTCTTGCAACCCAAGAACGAGTCCACAATCTTTTCTTCTTTTTCGTCTCTGTGTGAAGAGGACCGCCAGCATAATGCCTAGTGCTAGGTATTCGGGATCCATCGTTGACGCTTCGTTGCCAGGCTACGTTGTTGCTGCGTCTACTTTGTATAGTTCATGTCACGCGCAACGCAACTACTGTGCCGCATTGAGCAGATATAAACAAACGTGCAAACGTGAATGATACAAAGTAGAGAGCATCGCACCGCCGAATCTTGTTGTGTGGCCAGTCTTACTACGAGACAAGCCCCGATTTCCTGGCTCTGAGATCATATAGTAATAATAATAATAATAATAATAATAATAATAATAATAATAATAATAAATAAAATTTATATAGCGCTTAATATGGTACTCATATCTTTTTTTCTTGAATCTTTGGTCTGAACTGGGCTTTAAAGAGTAGCCTACCATACGCTTAAAGTGTGACATGTTAAATCGTGGAGGAATGTCTGAGAATCTTGTAGTGTGGCCAGTCTTACGACGAGACAAGCCCCGATTTCCTGACTCTGCGATCGTATAGTGTGACATGGTAAATCGTGGAGGAATGTCTGATAATCGTGTAGTCTGAACCGGCCATAAAGGGAGGGCTTCGAGGAAAATCCGGCCGAAAATGCGTTTTTACTAGTTGTTATCATTCGGACTCATGCTGTAAAGTTGACTGTATATTCGGCTCGAAGTCATACACGGACAATGCGATCTCTGAGCTCGATATAAAACATGACATAACGGTAAATAACCGTTGAATAGGCCTACATGCAAGATTTTGGCGCTCTCTAGTGGCCAACCGAAATCGCCAAATAAACAAACAGCAGCGATGGCTCAAGCGAAGGACGCGCACAAATGTAAGTATTTTCAGCACTTTTTTAATTACTGCAGACTGGTGTAATAATATTATAATAATATTTTCGAGCGGTTTTTAATTGTGAAGTTAGTTTTGAATCACTAGTCAAGTTTGTTTTGATTCACTAGTCAAGTTTGTTTTGATTCACTAGTCAAGTTTGTTTTGAATCACTAGAAGCCGATGCTAATGTGTTCCGCTATCGCCATTTGTTGAGATGTTGAGATATCAGATAACCCTTGACATGACATGTTAAGGTTTCAAGTAAAATTTGTGTGCATTGGATTTGCTTAGGCCTACTAGTACTATTCCTTGGTTGATTATACCGGCGCACTGCTTTGATATCGGTAAAGCTGCCACCTAGGCTACGTCACTCGCCTGTCAAACTGAAGATTTCCTTTCCACTTTTACCTCAGGGACACACAGGAGACCAGACGGCTCATTAATTTCACATATGTTCCCTATGGCATGCCTTTTGTTTCCCTGGGGAGTGGTTTGGCGTTGCACCTGTGTCTAGCGTCAGTGAGCGCTGATGCACGGAGCTGGTGAGTTGCGTTTGTGTCTCTCTCCGTTAGATTTTTATGTTAACCCCTTGTTTGTTGCCCTTGAACGGTTGAGGTGGTTCACACTGCTTTGCGACGTGCTTTTAGGCAAGCGGGAGAAACTCTCTGGTGCGTAGACAATTTCATTGAACTGTTGGAAGGGTGGATTTTTTAACTCGTAAACTAGCTTGAGCCGGTGGTAGCTTAGTTTTTTCCCGCCTTGATAGTTCAAATGCAGTTGTGTGATCCGGTATGTGTGGTCAATTGTTTGCTTCCTTTGTTTTGTAGAGTGGAGAGAGAGATCCCGGATTGTGTGTGACGCCCGTGTTGTTTTGTCTCCTTTTGAAATAATGAACCTCCATTACTCGACTCCTGTCTTCATCATCCCGAAGGCCCGCTCTATCACAGCGCGCCTTGGATTGGCGGTAATTAAAGCGCTGCTGCACCCGCCCAATCACCGGCTCTTTATAGGGAGTCAACAGACATACGGGCGTCTGGGGGCAGGGGTACCCACCATCACCTAAAAGCATGTAACCCGGCGGTGGATACCTGGCAGTCAAATAAAAATAACTGTTTTTCATTACCCTTGTCCTTTGTTTCTTGGACGGAATGTAACTGATGTTACGTATTTTAAGAATCTAAGCTACCCGCACATAGACCCAATGAAACAGGACCAAACATATAAGCCGTAAATACTATACATAGCCACAAGGGGAGCAAGACCTTATTGGAGGCTGCTCCAGCCACAGATAGCAGATACGAAGAAGCCGAAGCCAGTACGGCACCCCGGCCACGCCCACTAGGCCACGCCCACTTGACGGTCTCTACCTGAGGACAAGGGGTGGAGTTGGCCAGAGATTTTCAGCGACACCCGCGAAGGGTCACGGGCCTCTGCCCGTGGCCCATAGGAGCCGAGAGTTCAATAGGTAGACGGCGCAGCAAGCCACCCGGGCCTTAGCCCGGGGGGCTTGAAGTAGATCACGGTATTTTCCTCTCACTCGCGTTAGAAACAATTCCCTCCGTATAGCTTCACTTACGATGCCGAAACATGCCGACTTTATAATAAATGAAGTGAGTTAAAGGACAACTTTGGACAACTTTCTTCGAGAATATGCAATACTGACAATTTCGTTGCTCTGTAACGTGCAATGACAACAAATAAAATCCTATCCTATCCTATGGCAATGTTTTGATATGTTGAGGGGAGTGTCTTATGTCTGCATTTATTTGAAAGAGCATATGCACAGAAAAGCAGACGGACGGAGTTACAATGGAGATCCTGCGAGTTTTTAAAGCCATGTGACGCGTCACATCACATAGGGAAGTTAACGCCAGCATTTCTGACGTTTTTATCCACTAATTCATTATGTTATGTGAGGCAACGCAACGTATGCTTGATCTGAAACATGCCTACTCGTGGCCTCTGTTGACATAGCAGTCAGCTGTCCGCAGTCAGCGACGATGAAGCCACGTAATGGAGGGGCGTCCCATTTCTTAGGGGAACGTTTTACCCCTCTGTATTGAGGGGCAAGGGGAAGGGGTAAGGGGGAGGGGGAATGGGGTAAGGGCTAGAAATGGGATTGGGCCTTAAAATGTGCTATATAAATAAACTTGACTTGACTTCATCAAAGTTATTCCATCCCGACAGCACTTTTCTCACCTTCTTTTTCCTTGGTTTTTAGTACTTCCTTTCTGAGTCTTTGACGTAGGCTACTACCTTCGCCTGCACTGCCATCTCCGAAGCAATAGTCAATAGATTAAGGCTGCATCCCATTTCTACCCCTTACCCCTCCCCCTTGTTTTGAAGGGGTAAGGGTGTCCCAATTCTCATTTGGGTTAAGGGGTAGGGCGAAGACAAAAGGCTACGTAGCCCTTGAAACAAAGCTATCCAAGGACTACACTTTAAAGGGAGGGCTTTGAGGAAAATCCGGCCGAAAATGCATTTTTACTAGTTATCATTCGGACTCATGCTGTAAAGTTGACTGTATATTCGGCTCGAAGTCATACACGGACAATGCGATCTCTGAGCTCGATATAAAACATGACATAACGGTAAATAACCGTTGAACTATACATACAAGATTTTGGCGCTCTCTAGTGGCCAACCAAAATCGCCAAATAAACAGCAGCGATGGCTCAAGCGAAGGACACGCACAAATGTAAGTATTTTCAGCATATTTATATTTTGATTAGTTTAACCGCCACCCGCCGGCTTGGAAATTCTTATTTTTTCGGCTTCATTAACCCAAAGGACATACAGGCAACATCATGGCCAACAGGCGGTGCTGTAAAACCTGTTTATTAAAGGAGACATAGTATGGTGTTTTCCCAACAAGTAAACATAGTATTTGAGTTCCAGAAAACATGTTTTTGAAGCTGTTTGCTGGAAATAGCTTTTAGGAAAAAAAATATCGTCTGCCGCTATTCCCCTCTGTTTCAGTCCCTTCAGAATGTGCTGTTTCTGGTGCCTGTAGCATTGATGCAAATGAGGTGCTGCCCATTGACCAATGAGCTGTCAGACTGAACCACAGCATGGAGGAGAAGGGATTGTTGCCGTTTGCAGACTCCTGGAGCTCTATATCTATATAGTATAATATAACATAACAATAATATTATATACGGGTATTTAGGTCTGTCGCGATATGCAATAAATCAATTAATTGCACGATAAATTAAAATGAGCGATAATTTTTTGCCGGCCGCAATCATTTCCATTCGCACTCTTTTTTTTAAATCATTGCTTTATTGGCCTAATCTGAGAAGAAATCTATGCCATAAACAGAAATATTATAGGCCTTTATTACACGGGTCTTCTCAATGCCGTGGAACGCTCCGTTCACTTGCATAGATAGTCCGGTAACTTGTCAACCCCAGCGTCTTCGTTTGCTAAGCAACGTCAACGTCTTTGAAGGACTATTTCTCTGCTGATCAACACTACGAATGCTGCGAACGAATAAATTGTAAAAAGACACACCATGTGAAGTTATTTTTTCGTCTTGGCAAGTAGCCTTGTAATAAGCGGGATGATGTAGTATAGAACGTCGCCGGTCATTATCTAAAATAAGCCCCTTCAGGGTGAAGCAAGACACCTCCGCTGCGCGTCGGTCGCCTGTTCGCCCTGTCGGGGCTTATTTTCCCGATAGTGACCGGCGTTCTATGCATTATATATATTTATATATATTATATATATTTAGCAGGGTAGGCCTAAGTAACAAATGTCGGGATGAAATCGGGCTCCGGCTCATAATTACAGGGCACAACGAGTAAACCCCCTCGTCAAGTGTCAGTAGCCGCGTTGACATGGACACATCTGTTCCGCATAGATTTCTATGCGGAACAGAAAATTATCATGTATACGCCTCATTCGGAATACAATTATCTGTTCGGCATAGATTCTATGCCGAATAGAGGAGGTGGTGTAGTCCGTTTTAATCGCCATGTATGCACTTATTCCGAATAGATTGGGGTTTAATTTAGAGCAGCCGCAGTAGTTCGCAATTGGTCCACTGAGCTCCGTCGGTACTTTTAAGCACACCGAACTTCACTGCTGTCAAGGAAAGTGGATTTATTGCCTGATTCACGTCTTTGTTATCACTCCGTAAAAGTAGTCCGGTAAGCGTGTCCGGTTGCTAAGCGACGGGACATGGGTGTTTATTAATGATGTGTTCACGTATCGTAGTGTCCGCACGCGTCCGAGGTAACTGTAAATGAGTAGGCTACTAGTAGTACTTTTGCAGTCTGAACGTTAAAATACTTCTTAACTTAGAGAGATGGCAGCTGCAGTAGTTCGCAAATGGACCTTCGAGGATTCCTGGTCACTAAATTCCTGTAAGACCAGACCACTCTCTCCCACCAGTCTTGGCTGCAGACTCGCATCCAAATTCCTCTTGTTTGCGGCGGAGCTTAAGGTAAATATAAAGATCTGACGAGAAATTGACGTTGCTGCGCTGTCCTCCTCCTTCTTAATTGAAGGAGCAGGCAGAGAAAAGCTCTCTCCTGCTGTGCTTTCATGTAAATCAAATTTAAAATCCCCGATAGTGATAAGACATCCATTATGTCGCCGCCGGTCCAGAGATATGTCAGGTGTGCGCGAGAGACAGAACGTTTTGTTACTGCCATGTATACAGTAGCCTACATTCTGAACACATTTTAGGAACAGATCTATGCCGCATAGAAATCTATGCGGATCAGATGCGGATCAGATGTGCCATGTAAACGCGGCTACTAACTTGTTGCATTGTCTGTGTGGGAGGCGGAGTCCTTGCGCAATCGTGTTTGCATCCTTTTTATTTAGTGTTTCCATTTTATTTATTGTTTTTGGTGGTGTTTGGTTTTTATTCAAGAGCATTTTTTGTTAATAATAGATTGTTTTTGGTTGTTTTGTTAATTTATTCTGGATATTTTAAATGTCTTCCAGACGTCCAGTTCCAGTGTTCTTTAAAAAATAAAGGTTTATTGATCTTCGAAAGGGTGTAGTTTATCATTATATTAGTTGAAAAACGGCAATATTATCGCTTATCGCAATAATTCCTGGGGCAATTAATCGCCCAGAAAAATTAACTATCGTGACAGGCCTACGGGTATTTATATAATCTATCTAATATCACGACCAAAGGCTATGTGCGCCTCGGATGATATTATGAATAATAAAGACTGTCTGACGTCTCTGGTACCACAAGTAAAGACTCGTAGTGGGGGATATCTCGGCCATGGTTGAGAAGAATTGGGGGGAAGGAACTTTGGCATTGACTCTCTGAAGTCCATGAACCGCGACATGGAGAATAAAAGGATTGTACTCCGGGAACTGAGCTGCCGGACTGCCTCCGAGCTCCCCGCGCCGGAGCTGCCGGCCGCCTTCGAAGCCATCTGGCCGCAGTCTGGCAGCTCCAGCAGTGTACTCCGGGAGCTGAACTGGCGCCAAAGCTAGGTGGCAGCTCCAGCGGACTAGCAGCTCCGGCGGACGAGCAGCTCTGGCTGGGGAAGCTCGGCGGCAGTCCGGCAGCTCAGCTCCGGGAGTACAATCCCTTTCTACTCCATGTCTCCTCCTCCCGACTTCCCTTCGGCGGCAGCTCCGGCGGGGTGAGCTCGGCGCCAGAGAAAGGGATTGTACTCCCAGAGCTTAGCTGCAGGGCTAGCGCCGAGTTCCCCTCGCCGGAGCTGCTTGTCCGCTGGTCCACAAAATCTTAGCGATGCTCTGATTGGAGGGGAGTGGTGAAGTGGGAGGTAATATTCAAATGTGCCCTCTTCCTGCATAGGAGGGGGTGCCGAAACTGACTCGCTCGTTTGGTAGCTGGAGGCGGGCTGCTTCCAGATATGCGAATCTCACTCAAAAAATCTTGTACAGACTTATTTCAAAGTTTGTATGCGTGTGGGAGCACCATCTACCCAAAACACCCCAAATCCCAGGAAAAGCTGTTTTCATAATAAGTCCCCTTTAAAGGGACACTGTGTAGGAATTTCTCCCATATTGTGATAAAACTGTATTTTACAAAAGATGGTATATTTGTATAGTGTAGTATTTTGTATCGTATTGTATTATTTTTTTCTCTCCAGCACCTCGCTTTTTCAAATGTACGTTGCAACCTAGTTGCAACTACAGTAGGTGGTATGTGCCAAGCAGCTATGACAACATGACATTTTTTGAATTTGTCAAGTTGCCTTTAATTCCCTTTTTCCCCGCTTTTTTGGCGACGTGGATTCCTTCTCCTGTGGTGTGCCTTAAGTATGATCTTGCGTTATGAACGAAAGTGCAGTGCAGGTTTTAAAATTTGCTAGGGCAGTGAGAAGCTGTCTCGCTGAGCTCCTTCTGTTTCAGTCATGCTGGCTCTGAGCGAAAACACCACGTATAGCCTTAGCTAGTACCTTAGCTAGTGCTTTATGTTCCTCTTGGCCATTATAGTTTTTCATAGTCCGGAAGGTCATGGAAGCCTCCTTAGGACTTACCTGTTTAATGTAAACAAAGAAAAGGAATTCTTCGCACAGTTCATTGGTAGAGGTAATTTTACACCAATGAGGATATATTTATGAATGAATAAATTGGTTTCAGCTAAGAAATTACTTAAAACGCTACACAGTGTCCGTTTAACACCCAACTAACGGGAAGGAACAACTTGTTTGTTGTTGACAGCGACATGGAGGGTTAGCTTGGCTAGCTCGGCTTGGAATTACAACATTCATCAGGACTTTTGCAGGACATTTCATCAAGTATGACAGAAACTGGAACTCTCTTTAGTTTTCATTTATTTTCTCTTATACGCATGACACTGGGTCGCATATCATCAAAAATCAACAAATCAAACAATTCACAAGGTCCCTATACAACCCCCACCCCGCTAATCAGTTCATTCACAATTGTCCGTGTGTGACATGACGCCACCACTAAGGTGTCCTTCTTTTAAGCACCTTTAAAGCTGCAACGCGGACCATTGGAGGGACCTAAACAAACAATGATGAAAGATATCCCTCAACTAAAATCAAGATCACTGCAAGGAACTGAACACGCACAATTGGGGAGAGCCGGGTCGATTGAAACACTTTTCAGTTAAACGTCTTTTTCAAAGATGACGTTACCTATACAAATAATTTCAACATGTGATCAACAACTCACATGTGTGTTATCTTAGTTACAAGTGTAATTTAATACATATGTTGGATGATCGAGCTTTTAACTTTGAAAGTAAGTTGACATCTGTTTCAAACGCCCCGCCTAGTCGGGACGTTTGAAACACACATGCGGGACGAATGAAACAGCATATTTTAAAAAGAAACTATTGAACTTACTCTTGTTTTTTTGCAATATACCGGACCACACAGTAGTGTACTTGTCATTGCTAAAATTTCACATAATTCCGCATACTATAAATAGGTTAAAATATATTTTTGGCCCGTGCGTAATTGTGCGTAATTGTCAAGATGCACGTTTAGATAAAAAATCACCTATTTTCTTTTGGACGACTAAATTTGCATAAATTTTACTTATTTCCCTATCCTAAGTCATGTTTAGGGATACACAGTTGAACATCCTTTTATTTATTTTAAACAAAAACGACCACGTCAACCGGATAACATGACTCCTGTTGCGTTTGAAACAAGTGTTTCAATCGTCCCTACAGCGACTACTGACACACATGTGGCGCTTGCCCAGTCGTGTCTCATTGGCGGGCCAAATTCTCTGGGCGGGCAAGGCAGAGAAAGGGGAGGAGCTTAGATCCTTTATGACGAGATATGGGACCACATTCCAAATCAGCCTCCGTCTTTTCAAAGGCGAGCTTTTTCAAACACCTCGTGCTCGTACGGAACGGAAGTTTTAGCCACTGGGGGACCATAGGCAGGCTAAGGGAACACATGTTTGGTGAAACCCAGATGGTGCTATTGTTGGTGTTATGTTTGTAAAATTTGCAACGTTAGCCAAACTCTGCGGGTTGTCCATCTCAGGGTATTGTGGTGGCCAAAGGTGGGTACACTGCAAAAGTCTGGACTGGACTTCCCCTCTCTGATGAAAGATGAGGACGAAGAGCAGCAGGCGACGTCGGTGGAGTTGGCTCCTAGCCGAACCGCCTCCAGCACCTCCACACCCACGATCAACGATGAAGCAGACCAGATTCCGGTGGGACACTGACTCCCATGCTTTCGATGTCGCAACACAATCTGATGCTTAGTATTGCTGTATAGCTTGATTTTAACGCTATTGACTCTAATGCTTACACTGTCTCTTTGATTCTAACAATGTATAGATGGTTGCTAACACTGAATCACTCAAATGCTGACACGGTTTGTCTCTGATAACACTGCTTAGAAAGTATTTTTTGCTGCTACATTAGGGCCGCTATATAAGCCGCTACATGAGTAAGTGTTATTGTTTCATCTCTAAAGGCAGAACATACCCAGACAGCTGTGGAGGAGAGCCGTCTTCAGGGGACTATCGGGATGGGCATGTACTACAAGTACATACGTGCTGGAGCTAACGTCTTTGTTCTGCTGTTGCTCTGTGTAGTCAACATATCCGCTCAGGTATGCAAAATGCTCACCACCTGTTAACCGCCGCCAAGAAACAAGGATTTCTTTAGTTGCCGAAAGCACACTCAGAATTGTTTCAGTTTCTTGCTTGAAGTTTCTGCATACATCATGAACAAAATCTAGTAATTTGAGTAGTCAGTCAATGGTGAAATGGTATAAATGTTTTTTCTGTAATACTTTGTTTATTTTTTGTTTTTACCCATCGTCCACCTAGGTGGCCTACGTCCTTCAGGACTGGTGGATGTCTTATTGGTAAATCTATAAGCATTCACGTTTTTACACAAGCCTTTTACTTTAGGTTTGACAGCTCACTTGAATAAAAGTATAACATTTAAGAACTTGAGTACCTTAAAGCTGAATAGATAGAAACTGGGATTGTAAATAGCCATCTATTTGGATCTAGTCTCGACAGTCAGCATTAAAAGAGGCATTACAAATATGTTTGTGACCTTATTTTCATCAGGGCCGATAAGCAAAGCAGCCTGACGGGTTGCACCACCTCAATCCAAAATCAGACCAACAACAACTCAGCCAAAGTGTTGGATATACCCTTTTACCTGGGAATCTACGGAGGTGAGGGCAAAAAACACTTGTTTTCACAGCACAAACACAGCTTGCCTTAATGAGATGGATCACATTTGCTGCGATACATCCCATTCACCATTCAGGCTAGTCACTTAGCAGACACTTAGATAGGTTTAGTGACCCTGAATTAAGATCAAACAGCTGCCCATTGTGACAACCATTATTGGGTCCTCTTCACATTAGGTAAAACACAGGTGTAGCTCGTGCCATTAATAATGGGTCTGTTTGATTTAGGTACAGCAATGGACCTCTATAGACACAAGCAGTCATTCAAATATACATTGACCATGACATAGAAAAAACTGCCCTCATGCTAAAAGACAGGAAAGGGAAATTACTTTACCCTACAAAGGACAAATTGTGAAATTGGTGGTGACCAGAGAGTGTAAGGTTTTCAAAGACAATGAAAGAGTTGTATTTTATCATTAGTATGTCTCGAAGATCAAAGGGACACTGTATTGATGAAGCAAATACTTCAATTAAATGTATTCGGTACCTCCAAATCTTTTTAAAAAACGTGCCTCCACAAGTATCTCGGGGTCAATGCAAAACACTGTGCTGATGTGTTTTCAGGTCTGACTGCAGCCACGCTAATTTTTGGGCTTGTCAGGGCAATGCTCTTCTTCTATGTGCTGGTGAAGAGCACGGACACACTGCACAAACGCATGTTCGACACCATACTGCGCGCACCCGTGCACTTCTTCGACGTGAACCCCATCGGTAGGGGAAGCCGAGTGTGAACCCCGCTGCTTACAACGCAGGAGTTTGTTGTTATTATTAAAATCTGGATGGAGTCTAGATGTATATCAAACATTTGTGTTTGTTTGTTTTGATAATGGAAAACCAATGTTGATCATAATGAAATGGTTATATCTATGATTATGCTGTTAAATATACATTTTCTAAGCCTTATGTATTTGCGTGTGTATGCATGAGATATGAATAAATATAATAGGAAATATAGTAGTGATTCAATCCACATTCGCTTCATTGAAATACAAAACAAATCAATCAATAAAGAATTGAAAACATCGCTGGAGGAATGAAAATAATTCTTGCGTTAGACGTTGGACATTTCTCGGAGAGAGTCTCGGACCTGACGTGGTTTTCTGCATTTGTTCTGTGTGGTTCAGGCAGAGTTCTGAACCTGTTTGAAAGGATATCGGTGAGATGGATATGGTTCTGCCCTGGACCTTTGTCGACGCCTGGCAGGTGCTGAGATTTTTTCTTACTGGTGCTACAGTGGGTCAGAATTATTCACTGATGGTGCTGCTGAGGGATGTACTGTATGGTAATATATATTCGCAAGGCCAGACGCTTGGTGTTCAAAAGTCAGTTTCAAGCATTATGTGAATCCCTCTGTTGATTCAAATGCAACAGCAATTGACAAATGTCATATAGAAGTGAACTGTGACAGCATCAACAGCATCGGAGACAACCCGGGCTACACAGAGCATAAACAAACAAATCAACAGAGCATCCGAACCACAGCGGACAACATGAATCAAGCACCAATCCCTTAATCAGTGTCAAAAGCGTGCTTTTTAACTGAAAAACAACACTAACCCACAATGTTCACTGCTATTCGCATTACATAGAGAGACAATGCCAACAGATACACTGTTGTTTATTAAAGTCAAATAAGGCCAACAACAGATGCAAGGCTTTACCAGAAGTTGGACGAATCGTAATCTGACCACGCAATACCTCAATTAATTTGGCTACTCAATTTAAAACAAAAATCAATAGAATCACTGCTTGATACATTACATGTATCAAGCAGTAGGCTTAATACATTACATTTAATATTTTAGGATTGCAGGAAACATAAGGACTATGGGGTATCCACCACAAAATAATAATTATAATCAGCACTAGTCTAGGCCTAAAAATCAACTGCACTCATTGATGTTTTCAGAGAAGAACCTTTGCTGATTGCCAAACTGTTGCGAAGGGAACTTTTTCAATGCTGGCCGACGGGGGCCTTCCTCAGGCTGCTGGCTAACATCACTAACAGTATTCCCACTAGCACAAGTAGCAGCTTCATCCTCCAGGTTCTCCAACGCTCCATTTTTTGTTCCACTTCTTTCTGCATGTCACTTTCAATTAAGACTGGCTGAGACGCCGCTGACCTCTGTATGAGGTCGATTTTCACAAAAAGTCCATCCATTTTACACACCGGCGCAAATAATGCATGCTAGCTTGTGACAGCGAACAGCGAACTGACAACAGATAAGCAGAAGTGTAGAGTGGATCTGACCTTAGACCAGCACAGAGTTTATAACTTTATTGCTGCCGCTGTGTGGGTGCTATGGTAATTGGGGGCGCTGTTTCACTAGAGCAACTGGAGAAACGAGCTGCATTCAAAACTATACAGAGAAAGCAGACAATTTGTATGTCAAATTTCAGTTAATTTCTTGTTGGTGCTATGGTGGTGCTATTGTAATTTCTGCTGGTGCTACAGCACCAGCAAGCACTACCCCAACGCCGCCACTGCCTTGGACACATTTAGTACAGAAATCAGAATCAAGTGTCCAACCTCACTTGTTGTACAAAGATATAGCGATGGGAAGATGAGGTTCAATGTAGTAAATTAATTGTCTGTAATTTCTCCGGCAGATTTCCCTGCATATGGTTGGTGTGATCGCGGTGGCGGCGTCAGTCGTTCCCTGGATCTTAATCCTGGTCATACCGCTTCTCATTATCTTTGCGTTCCTCTGCCGCTACTTCCTGAAGACCTCCAGGGACATCAAGCGACTTGAGAGAACAAGTAAGCCCTCTCAACAGGCCTTGGGCTCATTTCCCTAGGTTAATGTTCTTAAGAAGTTCCCTTCTCATCTTCACAGCCCGACCACAAGCACACAGTTGGCTAGTAAGGCTAGCACACAACTAGCTAAGACCTTTGCTGTGGTCCATCATGTTAACCACTCTATTTTGTTACTTGAAAGATGACGTGATAGGTTGAGAGAACATGAAGTTAGAGCCACAAGCGTTCCAAAATGGAACCCTTGAGGACCTAGTGCCACCGTTGTTTAGCATACAAGTATCACATCACATGATATGATCCTCCAAGAGGGGGTTTAACGCCCTGCCCTATGTGGGGTCAACTTCCTGCTCCTTGTGCTCCTTCCTGCAGCTCGAAGTCCCGTGTTCTCCCACCTGTCCTCCTCGCTACAGGGCCTGTGGACCATCAGGGCCTTCAGAGCCAAGCAGCGCTTCCAGAACATCTTTGACGCCCACCAGGACCGGCACTCAGGTGCCCCTCCCCTTTTCTCTGATGCCATGGATCACTGTACTATTAGACGCATTGGATATCAAACATAAGTATAATACCGCTGGGCCCAGACCAATTTAGTGATACAAACTTTACTTTTGCATTCAGAGACCTGGTACCTGTTACTGTGCACCTCACGTTGGTTCGCAATGCGCGAACCATGTTGTGCGCCGTCTTTGCCATCATCCTCACATTTGCCTGCATGTTGATCCGAGATGGTGAGAAAACTCTGCTTGTACTGCTTCCTGTGTTCCGGGCTCAATACCACTTCTGAACGGCCACGGTCTGGGTTCTATAGCCCTTCTGAACCGCCAGTTTCAAGACAATCCACCTTGCGATTGAGGTAGCTCAACACAAAAGCTATCAAAGCCCATCAAATGAATGGCCTGAGCATTCTCAATGCATGTTTGAGTGGTGGCATAAGGTGTCATGCTTTTGTTCTTCTGTTAGACCTGGGTTCAGGGGATGTGGGGCTGGCTTTGTCCTACGCCATCTCCATCGGGGGGATGTTCCAGTGGGGAGTCCGGCAGTCAGCAGAAGTGGAGAACTTGGTAAGTCTGTGGTTAGGCTTACACATCAGAGCGAGAGCTGATATCTGGGTGTACCTTCACTTCATATTTGTTTAGACCAATCATGTGGTACACAAAGTTGCACAAAGTTTACACACAATAGTTAACTGTAAAAAAAGATTTCAAATCAACAGTGTGGAACGGTCATTGTACTACACTGAGGTCCTCCTTTGCTTTATCCACTCACGCAAATTAGTTTTCTTAGATAGAAGATCTATGATAGAGGAAACAAGACATAACTCTGCCCCTTTCAGTTTTCAGTTTCCTTCCCAGGCTCTGTGCCGTCTCCGCCAGAAGCTCTGCTGTGACATATTTAAGGACTGCTGGATCCCAACTTATTCTCGGGTCAATAAGCAATTAAGATGTGTTTGTGAGGTCATGTATTGTAATGTTAATTTGGAGTTGCAATCCAGATTTATGATAGATTAATCTAACTCGAGCCTACCAATTGGTACGGTCCAGTAGGTAGGTGACCAGTGGGGTTGATCCATCCATCATTCATCTTGATGGACAATCACCCAACCTGTGATGTTGATATAAGTCGCTTGATTTTGAAACGGCTAACCGGCCTCACATATAAGATTGGGGCCCTTGTTCAGTTTAAAAGATAACTCTCTCCCTTAAGATGACCTCAGTGGAGCGAATGATGGAGTACACAGAGCTGGAGAGCGAAGCACCATGGGAAACCGAGAAGCGTCCCCCGCTTGATTGGCCGAGCCAAGGCCTGGTGACCTTCGACGGGGTCAACTTCTCCTACAGCTCCGATGGGCTGGTGGTCCTCCGTAACATGAACGCCACGTTCCTACCCAGGGAGAAGGTGGGACATCTTGGTTTGACTGCCGGCCACAACTCTACAACATCCAGGGATGACCCGTTGAAAATCTGTAATGTGATTGGTTGTGCTCTCCGATTGTCCTTCAGGTGGGCGTGGTGGGGAGAACCGGTGCTGGGAAGAGCTCCCTGGTGTCGGCCCTGTTCCGCCTGCAGAACCCCAGGGGAAGATCTACGTGGACGGAATACTGACCTCTGAGCTCGGCCTCCACGACCTGCGCCAGAAGATGTCCATTATTCCTCAGGTACTCCTCCTACTCCTGCTTCTGGGAGGAGATGGCCGGCTCATAACATGATTCTGGAGGGTCTGTTGCTGAGCTCTCCTCTGAATGGTTCCCCAGGATCCTGTGCTGTTCACCGACACCATGAGGAAGAACCTGGACCCTTTCAGCCAGCACTCTGATGAAGAGCTCTGGAACTCTCTGCAGGAGGTCAGTAGCCCTTCTATCCCTGCTCATATTGTTAGCACAAACGCTGTCTCCAGAACAGATACACTATGAATACACACATTGAAGGAAGTGGTTCCGTTTGTTGAAGGAAGTGGTTCTGTGTCGAAGGAAGTAGTTCCGTATATCGAAGGAAGTGGTTCTGTGTTGAAAGAAGTGGTTTCTGTGTTGAAAGAAGTGGTTTCTGTGTGTTGAAGGAAGTGGTTCTGTGTGATGAAGGAAGTGATTCCGTGTGTTGAGGGAAGTGCTTCCGTGTGTTGAAGGCGGTAGATCTGTGTGTGGAAGGAAGTGGTCCCGTGTGTTGAAGGAAGGGGCTCTCTGTGTTCTCCGGGTGCAGGTTCACCTGAAATCTGTGGTGGAGGAGCTTCCCGGCAAGATGGAGATGCTTCTGGCCGAGTCGGGCTCCAACTTCAGCGTGGGCCAGAGGCAGCTGATCTGTCTTGCAAGAGCCATCTTAAGGAAGAACCGCATTCTCATCATCGATGAGGCCACAGCCAACGTCGACCCCAGGTACCGCCCATGGACTCTGAGCTTGTAGTAGAGTGTGTTTGACCAGCGGGGATGCTGTTGTTGGTCCATCTTGGTTTAAACTTTCTAGCTCTGTGTTGTTCTTCAAGTCTGAGTTTTGCATTTCCCACCATAGGACGGACGAACTGATCCAGAGGACGATCCAGGACAAGTTCAGAGATTGCAGGGTGATCACCATCGCTCACAGGCTCAACACCATCATAGACAGTGACCACATCATGGTAAGTGACCCTCTTCTCCTCTAGCAACCACACCATTTTACTCATCCTCCCCTGCCACCGGGAGCCTTTACTAACTCCTACCCTCCCCTTCTCCTCTCTCAAAACACTGCTCCTCTTCCTTTCCTAACTCCGCCCCATTCCTCCCAACTATATCTAGCTTCCCTGTCCTCCTAGTTTCTCATCACTTTCTTCACCCCTCCTCCCACCACTCCTCACTCTTGCTTGTTCCTCCTAACTACTACTTCTCCTCATCCTCCTCCTGTTGAGCCCTTACCTTACAGAAACCTTAGTCGACTGTACTGTACCACCCATGCTGGTTTTAAGCTACGGTTCTTGACCAGTTACCATGAGTAACAACAAAAAACCCTCAAAGCCATAATGGATGCTCTGCTTTAGTGTTCCTGACCTGTCATTACGGAGCAGCTTTTGACCTGAGAGGCCACTGTGTGTCCAGGTGCTCGACGCGGGGGAGATCCAGGCCTACGATGCGCCCTACACCCTCCTGCAAGACCCCGAGGGCTTCTTCTATAAGATGGTGCAGCAGACCGGCCAGCAGGAGGCAGAGGACCTCTTGGCCTCCGCGAAGCAGGTGAGTCCTGCTGGTCCTCATTAGTCACGTTTCCATCTAAAGGTGAAGCGAATCTTTAGAAAGTTTCGAAAAAAGAATTTCGAATTAGGTGCGCAAGTGGTTGGAGCGGAAAACTACACACATTCCAGGGCTTGTCGCATCCTTTTGATAACATGCTCTCTTAGGTCCTGATTTTTTCGTGGAATTGCGTTGTTGTTTCCATCTAAAATATAATGATGTTTTTATCTTCGATGAGAGCAAGGAAACGTTTTACCTCTTCAGCGGTCCACACGCATCTATTATTCACATTGGCCACCTGTTCCATGGAAGTATTTAACGAATAAATTGTACACATCGTTTTGAAGGCTGAACTGACAATTTGACTGAAACTACTTAGTAGGTGTCCATATATCAGGGATTAATGGACACGGTATAATTAAAGGATATGCAAACATAGACATCCTATATCATATATCTATATGATATAGGATGTCTTTGCATACAAAAGCTTAAAAATATATATATATTGACGCTACAAGTTGATGTCGGCAGGGTTGCTATGGCCGGTCGTTATGCGGAAATCGGAAAGACGTTGTCAGTCATATGTGTTCAATGTTCGCAATGTCATAGCTGTTTTGAAAAGTGTGTTTCCATCTCCAAAGTTACGCATTTACTCTCTTTCGCAAAACCACCTCAAGCAAGCGGAAAAACTTTTTTGCGAATTAGTCTTTTATTAGTATTAGTAATTAGTAATTTTTATGAGGATTTGTGTTTCTATCACCGTTTACTGATTCAATACTTCAAAATTTGCATAAAAGAAGGGGGATGGAAACGCAGCTAGTGAGACACTCATCAGACACTTCATCCCAAGACAACTGCAAGTGAGGAACATCAAGGGATTATGAATTTGGAAGGTTTATTCATAACGCAAAAGACGGGTCATCCCTGGATGTTGTAGATGCACCAATATAATTGATGGCACAGCGTAACCCCTCAGCTTCACCGGCGGCATCAGCTCCATGCCTCACGAGTCTTCCTTCAACCTTATAATTTGTCTGGTAACTGCTACCATGAAAGGGAATGGAAGGTGATAAAAAGACTGTGGGCAGCGGTGTCTCCGACTGCTCTGTCCGTAAAAAAATTATCGCATTGCTTCAATTCTAACCGTGACTGCTCGCAACATACTTTTTACATTGAATTGTTTTCACTGCACAAAAGGAACGTTTCATGTGGCGCCCTGTGGAACACATATAACAGCGAGTCGAAGTGGCACTCATCAATGAAGTCAAATTCGAATAACTTAATATTTCTGTGAGGAACTTTGTTTCGCGTGGTACGAGTGTGACATGTGAGACAGACAACGTAAAAGACAATAAGCAATGTTAAGTGTCTGAGCCTGATCTACAATACTGTACATGCTTCACTAAGAGGTTCAAAACTGACAAAAATAACTGAGTGGAGCACTCTGAAGGGGGTTGGGTCACAAATATTGATACGGCAACAGAACACTGTTTTTAATGGAGCCCCAGGATTAGTTCCTTCACTAGAGCACAAAAGAAAGTAAAATTAACGTTTCAAAATCTCTCCCCCTCTTGCTCCCAGGCCTACGAGAACAGGAGTCACCCCAGCAACAAACACGGCAGTGCCACCAACGGAAACCTGGTGTTCCACGAGACACCCATGTAAAAACAACCCACACTTCCCCTGGCCATGCCAGAGTTGCAGTGCCTCATCCTCATCGTCAATCGGCTTATCCGGTGTCGGGCACTGCGAGTTGCCTTCCATTCAGACATAACGCCACTCCGACATTGACGTCTAATTGTCGTAGTGGCGGTACTTTACATTTTTTCAAACGTCCCAGCATTCCAACATGAGGTCATTAATATAAATTGCATTACTATTATCAATGTACTTCAATTAATTAATATGATTATTTCTTAGTTGCATGCGCTGTAGTGTCCTACACTGACATTCATCATTGTAATCCAGAGCCCAACAGACACGCACGCGCACGCATGCACAACCAGGTCACTATTCAGCGCATGAATTTGAGGAAAATAGTGAAAGGGCAATTATAAAAACAACAATAGTAGGCTATACAATAGTATTGCGTAGACTTCAATAGAATGAACACATTCTCCAGCTAGAACTACTCATGTTGATATCGCTGCGTTGTGTCTGTCTAGACAACGCAGCAACACCCCTACCCCCAACCGCAGAGCATCTAATCGCATTTACATTAAAATGAAACCGCCAATTTGGGGTCGGGGAGGGTAAATTGGGGTGCTAGCTCAACCCGGCAATGTAGTGTCCCCTACAAAGCTCAGACCAAACCTACGCCCTTGGTGCTTGGGACAGTCCCGATTTTGAGTTGCTTGTCCCGAGTCCCAGCAAAAGCCTTTCGGGACGCTAAAATGTCCTGGTTTCCACCATCCACTATATGAAATATCCCCTATTGTCCGCGATTACATAGCCAACTTGGTCTTATTATAGCCCGATCATTAACTAAAAAACACATAGAAAGATTAAAGCATCCACCATGTGATTTCAACAATGTGAGAGGGCATACGCAACAGGGATAATCGCACAGTGGAATGCTGCGCGATTTAATCTGCAGTGGAAAGCGCTCGTCCACTGGGTGGACGAGCGCTGGACGGAGATGTTCGCTCATTTCAGAAGCAGGGATACAAGACAAAAATAAATGTATAATTTGCAGTGTGCTGCCTGGCACTAATGCTCCCGTTGAACTGATCTTTATTTGAATTGAATTTCAATTTGGATGACACCTGTCCGCAATTCCACAGCAGCAGGCTGTCAGCAAGCAAATCAATTTTCGAGCATATTCCCTCCTACAAATATGCGTAGGCTAATTTGAAGAGCGTTTGTCTCTGTGTTGAGGTCATGTTTTCAGAGCTCTACGAGGTTGACGTCTTACACACACACACACACACACACACACACACACACACACACACACACACACACACACACACACACTCGGGGGATATTGTACAACAGTCTATGTTTAAGGGATTTCCCTTCTGTGGGCAAAAAAAATTGGTTTATTTTTATTGATCCCCTTCGAGAATTTGTGTGGAAAGGGGTGGGTCTTGGGCGGTCTATATTCTCGCCTTTCTCCTTTGTAAAACGCATTTCCTTTGGGCCGATATGAAGCTAACTATGCCTATTCCTTGATTCGGGCACTCCAAACAATACATTGTTTGGAGTGTTCAAAACCAACTCTAAAGAATAAATGGCCCAGTTTTAAGTCTCATAGAATAATTAATTATACATTCTCAGGGCATGTTAAATAAGTGCACGCCCCGCGCTCTTAACACACTTGTAAAACGCAGTCGTCAATTGATGGAATGGGTTATTTCTTACATCATCCCAACCAAAATTTGGAATTAATCAAATAAATAGCAGATCAATAATACTGAAATGGCTACTTTTTGGTTGAATTAACGGAATAATTATGATCCCCCAATGATGACCTGAAATTGGCGCCACTGATTGATAGACTGTCGGAATGGCGTTACTAAAAGGTGTCGGAATGGGGGCATGTTGAACTGGCCGCATGTCGGAATGGCGGCATGTCGGACTGGCTTTTGGGTTGCATTGCCACACTCTAAATAAATGTATTTACTTAATGAAGGTGTTGTTGTTTCACAAAATGACTTTAGAGCTGGCTGTTGATTGTCAAGTGCCTTAGACACATATTAATTCAGTTTCCAGATCTTTTCACTTAAATCTTTTCAGTAGGGGAGAGCCGGGTCGATTGAAACACGGGACGATTGAAACACAGCGATTTCCTCGAAAACCACGCAAGGCTTTCACGTCAAATGTCGTCACTACGTTCAGCACGGAAGCCTGACCAACCCCACAAAATTTCGTGTGATGACGTACCACTGTTCAAATGTTATCCCCCAAACCTGTTTTCGAGAGCGGAAACTAAAATCCTTCCTGCGGTAGTTTTTTTGTAATAAATAGTTGTGTTTTTTGTTTCATGCCATAATAATATGACTATACAACAGATGAATTAGTACTTAAACCTGTGTTAAAGTGTGCAATGTCAGAGTTTTGAAGTTTAGAGGTAAAAAAGGTTTAAGTGTCAGCAGGGGTGGACTGGGAGAAAAATTCAGCCCTGGCCTTTTCTCTCCAGACCAGCCCACTACATTATTAGCATTAGGGGTGGGACGAAACGAACGGGAAGAACCCTGTATCCGAATAATAGTGCAGTTTTTTGTTTTTCAAGTTTGTGTTTCTTGTGCTGCTGACAAGAAAGTTGTGAAACCCGAACAGGAAGTTAACAGACATCCTGTGGTTGCTGCATCTCCACCCGCCATATCTACTACAAAACCCTTGTTAAATATCACACATGATCCAACGCAAAATCCTCTCTTGCAGTTATTAGTCTGTGACTGTGAAAATCGTTTGGTGTAAGCCCAGCATTAGTTAAAACCAGACTCGGACAATAATAACAAAATCTCCTGACAAATAATCTAAATAGAAACATATTACAGACAGTAACAGCATTAGAGCTGAAACAAATTTGTTTTAACGGTGACTCAGTCATTATGAAACCATAAATAGAGAATTTAATTTTTTTTCTCATATTCTCATACACGTGTATGTGCACATGTATGTATACATGTGCACACACATGTATATGAGAATGCATATCTATTCAGACCTGTAATTTGGCCTACCTGCATGACTGTTAATTTAACTTAAAAGATATGCAAATGTTTGAAATTAAAATCAATGTGAAAATCTTCAACCAGGAAATAATCATAATCAAATCTCTCTCTCTCTCTCTCTCTCTCTCTCTCTCTCTCTCTCTCTCTCTCTCTCTCTCTCTCTCTCTCTCTCTCTCTCTCTCTCTCTCTCTCTCTCTCGAATAACTTCTAGCAGGTGAGGAAAACCTGTTTGACAGGAGATGATGGTAGCAGAGAATATAAAGAGACATTTATGAATAACCAATTGTCATTTTATCACACATATAGTTTCTTCACATAAACCTTTCAACATACATATTGCATTCCTCTCGAAATAGTCATCACCTCAGTAAACAATAAATGAATTGAAAGATTACAATAAATTCAATGGCAAATATTGCAAATTAAACTAATTATTTCCAATAGGTTTACTTGTATTTTGTGCTAAAATTCAAAGTGTCACATCTGTATTTACAATACAGCTTGATTCTGCATCTCTATTTACAGCTCATTAGTCCATGTCAATGTTTACTGTTGCTATGGCAACAAGAGACTGCTAACGTTAGCAGCTGTTAGCTAGCTTAGCCAAATCATCTGAACAATAATAACCCATAATATCACAATTCGGCCTATTTAAACAAAATCAACCACAACTACCAACAATCACAGCCCTTCAACTCTGGGCTAATATGTTGTCGCAAGTATGCAGTTAATTAGGTCACATCACATTCAATGTAAAAACGTTTTCTACTTTATTTTGGACACGTCTCAAAATGTAGCCTAGCTAGCCCCAGGCTAACGTTACTTAGCATATATGCCTCCACTCGCTCGTCTCCTGGCGCAGCAGCACCTGCTGGGGTGTGGACCCCGGCACCAAATAGGTCTGTCAATTTTGAACATTTAACTTCCATCTCCAGAGGTTTTTCAGCACCACCCGGGCGTTTTCAGCTCCGTACCGGCTCCCGCGACTCCGGCCCATGCCATGAGGTCCCGCCCACCCTGGTTTGTGTTGTGATTGACAGCACTGTCAGGGCTCTCTGAGCCAGTCAGCCCATGATTGATTGACAATGACAAACATAGACCAATAATATGCGTCGATGCTGGCAACACACTGCTAGCTCTCTGTAGCCCATTGGCCAGCCCAATTGGAGGGAATTTAGAGAGAGAGGAAAAAAGAAAACATAGCGGACCGGACCGGCCCACATTGGGTCAACGGCCCACCGGGACGATGCCCGGTATGCCAGATGGCCAGTCCACCCCTGTGTGTGTGTGTGTGTGTGTGTGATTACACACATGTGATGCAAGTGTTTGCTGTTGGTGTTATGGCGCATAACACGTCGGTTCTTTGACATCTCTTGTATTTCCACAACGAGACTGTAGTTGGGTTATCTCAGCCATGGTTGAGAAGGAATTGGGGGAAAGGAACTTTGGCTTTGACTCCCTGAAGTACATGAACTGCGACATACTGCCTGCTGCCGGTTGCCGCAAGGCACCAGCACCGCAAAGCACCACCGCCCGGCGGGGCAGCAGGCAGAGAACGGTTCAGTCTACTTCAGATTGATGTGGAAGTGGAAGAACCAGAGACGTCGGAGAACCCGACAAAGTCGTTTTGTGATTCATAATATCGTCCGGAGGCGCACACAGCTTTGGCCGTGATAATACTGTAAATTAATTGGGGGAAAGGAACTTTGGCTTTGACTCCCTGAAGTACATGAACCACGACATGGAGTAGAAAGGGATTGTTGGCCGCATATGTCTCCCGCTTGAGCCCTGCTTCCCGCTGCCGAGGGACCACCGCCTCGGCGCTGCAGGAGGCGCAGGTGCCTAAGCGCTGACCGCTCCAGAGGCGGTGGTCCCTCGGCAGTGAGGCTCCGGCGGGAGACTACCGCGGTCAACAATCGCGGGCAACAATCCCTTTTCCTCCATGTCGTGGTTCAGTCTACTTCAGATTGATGTGGACGTATATTAAAGCATCCATAAAGTAGCATACCATGGGACCTTTAAGGAAAAAGGACAAATTCAAAATGGAAAAATTTACAAAATCTAAAGTACAAATTCTAAATTCCACAAATATCTGAATGGATGGTAGAGCCCTGACCTTTCCGGCACCCTCGGGTCCAATCACCGCCACCAGCTGTCCCGACCCGACACTCAACGAGACGTTCTGGAGGGAGGGTGTGTCTTGGCTCTGCACAGGGGAATACACACACACATACGCACACGTCAGTGTTTCCGCTAGAAGAAAATGGTGCCGGTCATGTGACTGGGAAGGTTTCATTTTACCGGTCAAATTGGAAAAAAATCTGTCGGATATTGTCTGTGTTTATTTCACTTAAAAAAATTGATAGGCAGGCTATATAAAGAAGAAGAAGTGTGTGAACATATTTTGATTCGCCATGGTTGTTAAATACCGGTACTCCGCAAAGCTTGCCGCCGGCTTTCGCTAGCTTGCCGCCGTTTAATTCATAAACCTACTGTAGTCTATAGCGATCAATTTGAGCGAGTGCCCGAAATGTAACAACTTATTTATTTTATCACACAGCATACTGTGGTAACTCGGTTCGGTAGAGGGGCTCAAAGTAAGGACCAGGCAGGGTGTGAGGGTCCAAAGCCTCAAACGGCGGTTTATTACACTCGGTTTCCAATAGCCACACAAGCGCACGCTGTACATCAAAGACGGGGGGTTGCTCGAGTCGTGGTCCACGTGTCCGCCGTGCGGCTCACTCTACGGTGTCTCGATCCTCTGCGTCGTCCTCTCTTCCACGCGACTCTCCCCCTGCTGTCGGCCGGTGGCCTCCTTTTAACACCTGGGTGTCTCCTGCCCAGGTGTTCCTCGTTTCCCCGATTGCGGCTCTCGGGAGGTCGGGATTTGTTGCCGGCTGTTGGCCACCGGCTGTATATCCCGGCCTCGACTCTCCCGAACAGGGGGCGTGGCACCGGGGGAATGCCACACACTCCCCCCCTTTGCTTATGCCCCTCCGTGCGCGGGGCCCAGCCCCCGCACGCATCTCGGCGGGAAAGAGCGTCGGCGTTGGTGTGTTCCCGCCCCGGCCTATGCTCCACGGTGAAGGAGAAGGGCTGGAGGGACAGGAACCACCTTGTTATCCGGGCATTCGTGTCCTTGGCGGTGGCCATCCACTTCAGTGGGGCGTGGTCCGTCACCAGGACGAACTGGTGTCCTAGGAGATAGTAGGTTAGTTTTGTGACGGCCCACTTAATGGCCAGCGCCTCCTTCTCTACCGTGCTGTAGTTCCGCTCATGGGGGAGGAGCTTCCGGCTGCGGTATGTCACGGGATGCTCCTCTCCGTTACGGACCTGGGACAGGACCCCACCTAGTCCCACTTCGGACGCGTCTGTTTGGAGGGTGAAAGGGAGGTTAAAATCAGGGGTGACCAGTAGAGGCTCCTTACATAAGGCCCCCCGTAGGTCCTCGAAGGCCCTCGTCGCTGCCTCAGTCCACTGGACCCTATCCGGGAGGGCCTTCCGGGTGAAATCGTTCAAGGGGCAGGCTAGGGTGGCATACCCCGGGATGAAGCGTTGATAATACCCCACCAGCCCCAGGAACGATCTCACCTGCTTCTTGGTCCGGGGTTGAGGCCACTCCCGGATAGCTGCCACCTTGTCCTCCTGGGGCCGCACGTTCCCCCTCCCCACCCGGTACCCCAAATAGGCCGTCTCCTCCCGCCCCAACCTGCACTTTGCAGGGTTGGCGGTAAGCCCGGCCGCTCGTAGAGCACGGCCGCACGTGCTTGACGTGCTCGTCCCAACTGGCACTGTGGATGATTATGTCATCGATATATGCTGCTGAGTAACTGCAGTGCGGCCTTAGGACCTGGTCCATCATCCGCTGGAACGTAGCGGGGGCCCCGTGGACACCAAAGGGCAGGACAGTGTACTGGAACAGGCCCCCCGGCGTCGCAAAGGCCGTCTTCTCCCGGGACGACGGTGCCAGGGGGACCTGCCAGTACCCCTTGGTTAGGTCCAGCGTGGACAGGTACCGGGCCGGTCCCAGCCGCTCGATCAGCTCGTCTACTCTAGGCATGGGGTAGGAGTCAAAGTCAGACACTTCATTCAGCCGGCGGAAGTCATTGCAGAACCTGTGGGTTCCGTCTGGTTTGGGCACCAGCACGATAGGGCTAGCCCAGGCACTACGGGATTCCTCAATTACCCCAAGTTTTAGCATCCGCTCCACCTCGGCTCGGATGGCGTTGCGCCGGGACTCGGGCACCCGGTAGGGCGGGATCCGGACCGTCACCCCCGGAGTGGTCCGGATCTCATGGGAGATCACCGAGGTCCGCCCCGGAACGTCCGAGAACACGTCCCGGTTCTGCAGCACCAGCTCCCCTAGTTCTTGTCTCTGGGCGGGGCTGAGGTCGGTCCCCATCGGGACGTCAGGGATCGCGGGCCGCGCCATCAAGACCATGGGTGCCCGTAGGGGGGGGTCGCCCTCACCCCGCCACTGTTTTAACAGATTTACATGATTAACCTGGGTGGGCTTGCGTCTCCCGGGCTGCCTCACCTTGTAGTTGACGGGTCCCACGGCCTCTATCACCTCGTACGGGCCCTGCCATTTCGCGAGAAACTTGCACTCGCTGGTTGGAACCAGCACTAAGACCTGGTCGCCTATATACGCGCGCTTGGGCCTGTTGAGCACGGGCGAGGTGGTCTCGGACTATGGGCCAGACCTTGGCCATTCGGTCCCTGACGAGCTCCACATGTTCGATGGTGGTCCTATGTGGAGAGGGATGACTCTCCCACGCCTCCTTCGCCAGGTCCAGTATTCCACGGGGCCTCCTCCCATAAAGGAGTTCGAAGGGAGAGAACCCTGTGGAGGCCTGGGGCACCTCGCGAATGGCGAAGAGGACGTGGGGGAGTAACTGGTCCCAGTTCTTCCCGTCCGCCTCGATGCTCTTTTTGAGCATTCGTTTGATGGTCTGGTTGAACCGCTCCACTAGCCCGTCCGTCTGCGGGTGATACACCGAGGACCGGAGCTGGGAGACCTGCAATAGTTTTAGTAGCTCCTTGACCACGCGGGACATGAAACAGGAGCCTTGATCGGTGAGGATCTCCTTTGGGAGTCCCACCCGGCTAAAGAGTAGCACTAGCTCTCGGGCTACCGCCTTGCTAGTCGCCGCACGCAGTGGGAGGGCCTCGGGGTATCGGGTCGCATAATCTAGTATGACGAGGAGATACCGATGTCCCCGGCTCGTCCTGGGTAGGGGTCCCACAATGTCCAACACTATTCTCTCGAAGGGGGTCTCAATAATGGGCATCGGTATGAGCGGGCTCCGCTCCACCGCCCGCGGGGCTACGCGCTGGCAGTCGGGGCTCAAAGTAAGGACCAGGCAGGGTGTGAGGGTCCAAAGCCTCAAACGGCGGTTTATTACACTCGGTTTCCAATAGCCACACAAGCGCACGCTGTACATCAAAGACGGGGGGTTGCTCGAGTCGTGGTCCAAGTGTCCGCCGTGCGGCTCACTCTACGGTGTCTCGATCCTCTGCGTCGTCCTCTCTTCCACTCGACTCTCTCCCTGCTGTCGGCCGGTGGCCTCCTTTTAACACCTGGATGTCTCCTGCCCAGGTGTTCCTCGTTTCCCCGATTGCGGCTCTCGGGAGGTCGGGATTTGTCGCCGGCTGTTGGCCACCGGCGGTATATCCCGGCCTCGACTCTCCCGAACAGGGGGCGTGGCACCGGGGGAATGCCACAATACGCTACAATCAACACCCTCATTGTATTACATGAATTGGCTAAAGAAATGACCACTGTAGTAAATTTAAACACAATTCAAATGAACACATTCAAAAGTATTTCTGTTCAATTTAAAAGGTTGAATCAACTCGTGACTGAATGTTTGTATACAGCACGCATGCCGTATGTGCGCAGGGTTGATGCGCTCCACTTTTTTCTGTGGAGAACCAGCGCCTTGAATATTCCGCATAAAACAAACCGGATAGTTTTCGCCCGTTTCGGCTCCATGTGGACGGGGCCTTATTTCAAATCGGTCATTCTGACCGAAGACATTAAGAATTTTCGGTCCTCCTCATTTTTTTCCGGTAATTACCGGACAACGGCAACCCTGGCACACGCACACAAACACACACACACACACACACACCTGTCAGAACCTTACTTACATCATTTAGTGATATGATAACATGCTGTACTTTTGGGAAAAGACATTATAGTGGCGTAATTTTGGGACTGACCAGCATGGCCATGTGAACGAGCCACAGACATGGGGCACAGGGCTGGTCCTCCCGACCCAAAGGTACTGGTTTTAAGGGGAAATATTATACCATCAGGTGTGAGTGTGATTAGCAGTTACAAGCCGTTATGAAAATCTGCCTCTTCTTACATCACAAGGGGGCATGTCCAACTAGATGTATGACGGATAGATGATCAACGTTTTTTTGCAGTCCACTGGGTATGCTGGTCGAAATATGCCATATTTTCATTACTAGTTTACCTTACTTTAAAATGATAGTATAGGTAAAGTCACATCAAGCCTAAAACTTTGCGTAAGTGTCACTTAACAAAGCGGCCTGTGCTTTGTCAAATTAGATGAGGTAGACAAGTCCAGTGGTGTTTCCAGTGATGAGGAGGGGTTTTCTGGCCTACATCAGACCCAGAACAAAATGAATCAAGGATCCTCTTCAATGCCGCATTCCAAGGATGATAACCTGATTGGTAATCAACACATTTTTGAGCAACATGTAATTGGTATTTGTGTATTTGAGAGGGTAAAGGTCTAACTAAAGGTTTTCAGTTAAATTGTGCACCGCCATCTGATGATCCTATTTAATGTGTTAGATTGTTCCAGTGATGAGATGGAGTCTGCTGATCTGCGTACGATCCACAGTGAGAGGACTCAAGGTGTAGGGCGGAAACGTGAGTTGGGGAGCAAGTCTAGGTGTAAACCCCAAGGGCTGATATTCTGCCTAGCAACTGTTGAGAGGGCCGGTCT
This sequence comes from Gadus morhua, assembly GCF_902167405.1. Lineage (NCBI taxonomy): Eukaryota > Metazoa > Chordata > Actinopteri > Gadiformes > Gadidae > Gadus > Gadus morhua. The sequence continues at coordinate 31,367,992 of NC_044051.1, read as the reverse complement.
TACACAGTGTTACTTGAACTATCGAGATAATGTATTTTTGGCCTAATCATGAAGGGGGGGGGCTAAAAGTAGCAGATTAAGTTATAACATAGGAGTCCTCCTCACTGCTACAGAGTATAGATGTACCAACACAAATTCTACTCTTCATTGATACGTGTATTTACATTTTTTTTGTAATGTATTCGGTAATGTTATTGTGTGCATTTCTAAAATGAATATAAAAGCAAACTTACAGGGTACAAGGTTCAAAAGCTATGTTGAAACAATTGTATGTTTAACATTCATAATGCACATCTTCAGTTAAAGATTGAAACGTGGGCAAAATTTAGGGTAAGGAAATGTACTTCCTTGTCTAGTCACAGGGTCCCAGAAAAGACTTGAGGAAAGTCCTGATTCCACCCTACAAACCACCATGAGCCACACAAAAAGTGCTGTCAGTTAAACGCGTTATGAACGGCGTTAACGCAAACCAATTTTAACGGCGTTAATTTTTTTAACTCGCGATTAATTATTATTTAAAAAAATAAAAAATACAAATGTTGGCTGTGTCTTTGTTGTTCATCGTTTAATTGCATTATAGGCTTTTTTTTTGTACCTTCCTGTTTTGATCAGTATATGCCAATGTTGTTATCAATAAAAAAACATTTGCAAAAGGCGAGCCGATGCACTTCTCCATGTTGATAAGAGCATTAAAATGAGAAAAATTAATGGGACAAAGAATTCAAGGGATATTTAGCGTAGAAAAAAATATGCGATTAATCGCAATTCGTGATTAAATATTTTAATTGCTTGACAGCACTAAATAAAATACATTCAGAGTAACAGTGACAGTTGATTTAGAAATTGAAAGAGGTCAATTGCATATTATGGCTTTGAATGATCATGGTCAATTGAGGCATCTATACAATTCCAGTGAAACATTCTTGTTCCATTCTATGTTCCTTACCAGGTGCAAATGTAAACTTGAGGAGGAAGTGGGAAACTGCTGAAGTCCAAGCAATTGAAAGACATTTAATGGACTACATAAGGGGATGTAAAGTTCCTGGAAAGAGGCATTGTATGTCTTGTCTGTTTAGTGAACCCGTCGCACTGAAATGTCGGAATTGGTCTAGCATAAAGTATTACGTCAACAACCGTATTGTTGCCCTGAGGAAGAAATATGAAATATGAGCTAGTAGGTCCGAGCAGAGCAAGGCTGTTCTTGACCTTCTGCTTTTGCTCAATTGTAGAATGTTGGTGTATTTTAGTGTCTCTCTGTGTTCACATTTCTAATCTAGGAACAGGCCCGTGCCTCTCACACTGATACAAGGTGTCATTTCCAACATTCTGCCATTTGTTATGTCTCAACAAGGATGAACCAACCTGGTCGTCTTGGACATAGCCAGGGCCATATACCTTATCAAGGGTGAGAGTGCTTATGTTCTCTTGTTATTCACGTTTTCTTTAATTTAATACTCGCCCCAACCCTTTGGTTCGGTGAGAAGAGGGATCGACAGCCAAGGAACACGTCTCGAAACTGCTCCTCACAGAGTCTATGCGAACAGTTTAGAAATAAGCTGCAATCTAACATTTGGTGCCGTGACACCGTCTTGAAGAGAGTGGAGTGAGAAGACGATTGCCTCTGAAGATTGCCCTGCGATCAAGAAGACCGCACGCCCTGCCTGGGAAGACATCTGATCAACGCGATTAACGTCAATAAGAACTTGACGAAGTGAGAACCTGTATTAGTGTTTAAGAGCGCTCAATAATCACTGAACATACGCTGTATGAATGTGAAAGAATTGTGTACACTGTGTTTAATTCTTTTGAGGAGAGGTGGGATAAGGGTTAGAGTCCTGAGTTCTGTGTGGGTTGGAGTCCCAGAATAAGGCCTTTGGTTCGTGGTTAGAGTCCCGACGTGTGTCTGGGTTGGGGTGCACTCACACTAGGCCATCTGGCCGTGGCCGGTGGCCGTTTTCACACCTAACCTTAATCAAATCTGCCAGTGTGAGTGTGGCCAATCTGGCCAGGCCAGGCGAACTTGGCCACTTGGGAGAGGTGTGCTGCTACGGTACGGGCCGCCACGGTACAGATGCTAATGAGCCGACACGCGCACAGGCACGGCTACGCAACCTGAGCTGGATGACGTATAGTCCATGCGACGACCATGGACATAATAAAGGCGACGAGCCTTCTTTCAAGCGCGTCAAGCGGTTCAACTAGTGAGTGTGAACTAGAGTGGGCTCTATCTGAGAACGGCTCCAAATAAGCAACAGACTCAGCAAAGTGCGAACCGTGTTCTCTGTGTTGTTGTCCATTGTTGTTAAAACTCTGACTGGCGGCAGACTTTATTATGGTCCATGCAGCGGACGCTTGGTGATGACGTGTTATGACGGGATGACGTATGTACAAGAGCCTACCGTGGCCAGGCCACGGCCAGGTGGCCTAGTGTGAATGCAGGCCAGAGAACAATGGGGCCAGTTGAGCACGGTTAGGTGTGAAAACGGCCAGATGGCCTAGTGTGAGTGCACCCTTAGAGTCCTAGAATCTGGGTTAGAGTTCTAGGATAGAAATTGCAGGGTCATTCAAGTGATTTGTTCATCTTTGCTAGTTTGTCAATAGTTGATACGTGTCCTGAATATAACTTAAACGTTTGGTTTGGTCGGGGGTTTTATTTTACGATTTGCTGGACAAGGAGTGAAACCTTATTTGTATTGAACTCACTGGTGAGGTTACATGAATCGCTAGAGATTTTTTTGTGTTATGCTGTTTAGATTCCCGCTGTGGAATCACAGATACGGGTTGTGTTGAATCTGAGAGGAAAAAAAGTGAGCCGTCATCTTGTGTTGGCATACCGAGCTCCGTGGGAGACGTTTTATTTTTTATTTCTAATCAGCGATTGGTGGCAAAGTTTAGCTTTGCCTAGATAAAAAAGATACAAACAATGCCGAAAGGTAAACGCAAAAAGAAGGCAGATACGGAGACAAAAAAGGGGGCAATCAAAGTCCCAATGTGTCTGAACCAATTGAACAAGATTCTTTTGAATTGGAGGTAAGAGATATGAACATTTATTCAGTAAGAGAGACTCTGTCTAGATTCTTCAACGACAGACATGATTTGCAAGGAACCGAAGAAAAACTTTGCGTAACGTATGCGATAACGATCGGCCACTGGATCGAAGCATACCGGGTCCGACGTGCAGCAGCTGCAAACACAGCTAAAGTGCTAGTCAAAGATTTCATTCCACACTATGGACTGCCTGATCAGATCTGCTCAGACAATGTAACCCATTTCACTGGAGCATTCTGCGCCGAGGTGAGATGTATGCTGAACATCACATGGTCCTTCCATTGTCCCTATCACCCCCAGTGGTTAATTTGAGCCGGATCCTGCCGGAACAAGATCCGGCACCTCTTAATTTTGGCCTCCCTGTGTTCCGGTACCTATTTTGGCAGATCCGGCACCTCTCATAAAAAAAAAGAAAAAAAAAAGAAAAGAAAACACATAAAAAAATGTTTAAAATAAAATTTAAATAAAATAATAATATGCATGTATTAATTTACAGAACCAATCCCAAAAATGATATGTTTTTTAAGATTTAACGTCATTTGAAATCAACAAACCACGCCCCCGTCACTATTACACAAAAAAATTAAACATTTGAAATTCGCCGCATCTCAGGAGAAGGAAGAGAGAAAAAACCGTTAGGCATTTCGCAAACATGTCAAAGAGACAGTTTAATTTACTGTCCTTTTTCAAGAAAAAAGAAGAGTTGCATGACTCAAAACGAGTCAGAAAAGCCGGCGACGAGGGCAGCTGGTTCACCGCCAGCCGGAGCAGGAGCCAGCTACAGCGCTAGCAGTCAGCCAGGTGGACCACCAACAGCCGGAGCAACAGGCGGGTACCCTGGCATCAGCTAGCCCGGTACAACAGCCGGAGCAAGAGGCGGGAACCGCCGCCATGACATCAGCTGGTTCACAGGAGGAAGATTCGGAAGGAGAGGGGAGCGCACTGAGCGGAGATGGGACGTCCGGGATGGGATGCACAGTTTGGACAGCTACTCAGTTCAAAGTTAAGCAGAGCTACTACCCCTGGCTTCTTATGAAAAATACAGGTTTTGGCTGCACAACGTGTAAGGCGGTGGGGACTTTGGGGGCAGAGAAGATGGGGGGGATGAAACAAAAGAGTGGGTTTCATGCACAGTAACCTCATCTGCTCCAGATATTAAAAAACAACGCGCAATCAGAAAAAAAGTATTTGAACATGCCCGTACCAAGGCTCACCTAGCAGCAGCAAGCATTCTTGAAAAGGCAAAAGTGGATACTTTAGGACAGTCTATAATTAATAGTCAGTCTGAACAGATAGCCACTACAGCTCGCGTATTTCGCACGGCGTACAAGGAGGCTAAACGCCACCGTCCCGGATATGGGTTCGAACATGAGATTGATTGCCAAGAATTAAATGGACTCGATATGGGGAGGATTTTACATTCCAATGTTGCGTGTGTAAACATACAGAAACATATTTCTCAAGAAATGAAAAGAAAACTGTTTAGTTTAATGCTGGATGAGTCAACCAGTTTAAGCAAAAAGAGCTGCTTAATAATATACCTTAGGGCTCAGTTGCCTGATATGGACAAGCCTACAAACATTTTTACTGAACTCGTAGAGCTAGATGATCTAACTGCTCATGGTATTGTCCACAAACTGTTGTCTGCGCTGGAGCGCCTGCATTTGACACAGGATTTTCTCTCTAAAACCCTCATTGGAGTAACTTGTGATGGTGCTTCTGTTATGTTAGGGCGTAAAAGTGGAGTGGCGAGTCGGCTCCAGGCCATTTTCCCTAACATTACTGTGTGGCACTGCTCAGCCCACAGGCTTGAACTTGCAGTCGCAGACGTAGTGAAAGAGATGGGCGCCATAAATCACTTTAAAATATTGATGGACAAGTTATACGCAGTGTATAGCACATCTAACAAAAACCGAATGGAGCTGAGAGAGTCTGCTGAGAGCCTGGATGTCCGGCTATGCAAAATAGGTCGTATTTTAGACACTAGATGGGTGGCATCGAGTTTTAGAACCGTTGAAGCAGTGTGGAAGAATTATCCAGCACTTTACAAGCATTTCAAAACTGCATCAGAAGATCCCTCCCGTGATAGTGTCACAAAGCAAACATACAGTGGGCTTGCTATGCGCATATCATCGCATGCATTTGTTAACAACTTAGGCATAATGTGCGATGCATTGCAAGAATTATCCGAGCTCTCAGTCGAGCTTCAAAATGAGACATTACCATCATTTCAGCACACAAGACAATTTGTCGGGAAATCAGGGTACTTGAGGCCATGTCGGATCGGCCAGGGCACTACACTGAACTGAGCCAAAGGGGAATTGGGGAAAACTCTTTCCATGGCATCACGCTGAATGGAGGAAAATCAAGCGACAAAACACTCAACCCCAAGCAGTTTTTCCTAACTGTGGCCAAGAACTTGGATGATCACATGTTATCTGAAGGAGGCCGGATGCCAGATAAAACTGGATATAACAAGTTCATTGAGGAGTTGAAGGTGCTTTACGCACAGTACTGGCCCGAGGACGCAGGTGCGCTGTATGGAGAGACTGAGGTTGAGTCACTGTGTCAGCGCTTCAACATTGACAACCCGCGCGCAGTCATACGGGCCTACAGAAAGTACAGAGACTCAGATGGAAAAGACACCCCCGATGAGCTGATGGAGTTATTTGTTGCTGTCAACAGCATCCCCATTGCAAGTGCTAAATGTGAGCGCAGATTTTCTCAAATGAACTTGATTTGCACTGCCAACCGTGCCTCACTGCTCACATCCACCATATCATCTTTACTCTTCCTAAATCTTGTTGGACCCCCCCTCGCTAAATTCAATCCAATCCCGTACGTGAGGTCGTGGGTGGCCAAAGGACACAGAACTGCCACAGACACGCGCAGCAAAGCCCGAAAAAAAGAGGAGGAGGAGAATCCGGACATGCTCGTGATGTGGGGTGTTTTGGACAACTAAATGGTGAGCATACTTTATATTAATAGGCCGCCGTGCCAATCTTTGAATAATAATAATAATGGAAGATTTGTGTGATTTATAAAAAGCTCTTTTTTTTTTTTGACCTGTTGAGAAATTAATTGCTGACTGTAGATACTGTAAGTCCCACCTGTGGTGATGTGGGCATTTGCCTGTGCTGTGCGGAGTATAGCCTAAAATAATTGTAAATTATCGTCATAACATTTATACCATGGATATAATTTGAAATTGAGTCTTGTAAGTCCCACGGCGTGGCAAGTGGGCATTTGCATGTTGTTTTCAGCACGTTTTGTGTATGCGTTCCGGGACCTGTGCCCGTCTCGTCATCCCGAGCTGTTATATGTACTTTGCGTTCCGGCACCTTATGATTTAAAAATTAAGCACTGATCACCCCCAATCGTCAGGACAGGTGGAACGAGCCAACAGGACACTGAAGGAGTGATTGACGAAGATGCACCAAGAAGGGACTCCATGGGTGGACGCGATGCCCATCGCCTTGTGCAGCATGAGAGCTACATACAACAAAGACATTGGTCCCTGTCCCCCTACGAGGTCGTGTTTGGCCGATGCTTTAGTTTCCCAGTCTCTGTTGACTTGCAGACTACAGACGTCCACCTGACATAGAATAGAATAGAATAATCTTTATTGTCATTGTACAAGACAATGAAATTTTGTTTGGAGCAGTCCAACGGACGCTCTGATGAACTACTGCATCCAACTCTCCGAGACTCTCCAGGTGACATCAAACCAGGTCAAGGAAGCTTGGGCAGAGCCCCCAGAGGGAGGACACTCGCTAGTGCCAGGGCAATGGGTTATGATCCACAAGCCGCAACGACTAGCAATAGAGGACAAATATGAGAGGCCATACCAAATTGTATTAGTAACTCGATCCGCTGTTCGAGCAGCTAAGAAGACAAAGAGGACATATGCAAGCCACTGCAAATAAGTTGATTCACTGACTTGGAATGACACTCGTTAGATTTGGCACGCAAACTAACTGATACGAGGTGAAGAGTAGGGAGTGTTTGTTAAGTCTTCGAAAGATGCTAGGGCTTTTGTCACTGCCCATCTAAGTGAGAATTCAATGTTGGTTTCTTCTTGACACAACTGCTCAGCAGTTTGTTTTGTTTTTGAACAAAGGTTCACTCATTCATTCACACAAGTTTTATTGAGAACCATGATGACCGATTACTGATTACTGATAAAAAACATTTTCGAATCAAGCGATTATATGCATGATAATTTTTTATTGGTTATCGAATCATTAAGACAATTACAAACCATAGTTAATCATTATTACTGTTGGAGGCTGTGACAATGCCTCCCCACTGATACTGCACTTTTTCTTTGCTTCATGATTCATCGTACCTGGAGTACCAGGAGACCGGGACACGAGTTGAGTCCTTGGAATAGCAGAGGTTGCTATCTGTTCTTGAACTGAACTGTGTCTCAGTCGTTTTCCTGACGCCCTACTACGAACTTTCGTCCTTATCCCCATCAGACCTGCGGTGGCAATCCCCTGGAAAAGAACTCTGATGCATCTGCTACTCAAAACCAACTGAGTCATGATGTTACCAGTATAGTTTGTGATGTTGTTGTGCCATCTTTTTTACAGGGGGAAATTGTTCATTTGACAGCCATTTGTCCTTCCCGTTATTATGCTCTATGTGGTCGTCAAGGTAGCTCTCTGTGTGTTTCACCGAATGACCGCCCGCCCAATATCTATATACCTTATCAAGGGTGAAAGTGCTTCTGATCTCTTGTTATTCACGTTTTCTTTGATATAATACTCGCCCCAACCCTTTGGTTCGGTGAGAAGAGGGATCGACAGCCAAGGAACGCGTCTCGAAACTGCTCCTCAACCGTGTACACTATATATTATTCAACCTAAGTCTGTATCTCGCTGTATTACATCCTGGAATAAACCATCTATTCAACCCTCTTTTCCAACCTTTCGAGTTGCTTTGATTTCGACTTCAAGAATTACTACTACGACGGAAAATACACAACGCAGAGTCTATACGAACAGTTTAGAAATTAGCTGAAATCTAACACAACGCAATATGTTATGTTCTAAATTAGTTTTGTTAATTCACGGACAACCGTGAATTTTTATACATGTGTATGTATATGTATACAAGTGTATACATAATTAACTTGAAAGCCGCTATAAACATAGCACAAAATGAAACCTTGAATAAAACATTCATTGGGATTAATTTGTTTGCGACAAGGTTTGATTAAATTGTACCCATAGTACCCAGCGATTAAATTTTTCTCCTGATGGGTTAGTTTCAATAATAAAAATTGTGTGTGTGTTTGCTAGTCCCAAAAAGCAATATAAATCTGAAAATGTCCCCATATGTAGGCAAATTTCATTTAATTGAAAAAAAAGGACTTAAGTGAAATATAAACAGATGGCTAGAATAAGGATATTTTTTTAAAAGAAAACTAGTTTTTGACTTGTCTCTACGACCTTCAGAAAGGAACGGTTGGAAAATGATTGAGCTACGATGTCTTAAGAAGTAGGAGTGTCAGAATGGGCAGACGTCTTCAATGAGAACAGCTGAAAACGAAGCCAGTATGAAACTAATGCTGCTATCCATTTGGATGGTATGCTGGTACAAACGACCAGCTTCAGCGAGAACGTGACGTATTTCCCTTGCTCCAGCCTTCCAGTTTGCCATTTGTGTTTCTGTCGAGCCACGAGGGGGAGTAGTAGCATGCTAGTCATCATTAGCAACATAGCCTCTTTAGCAAACCAGCTTCAAAACAAAAACTTTATATTGAATTGCACGCAAAGCAAGACCGTGCAATGCATATATTGGTGACCGGATTAAAGCAGCAATGAAATCAAGTGTGTAAGAGGTTTTAAAAACGACATTAAAACCACAAACGTTGTACAAATAGAAAGAAAATACATCTCATCCCCCATTAAATATGGGCGCAGCCATCTTCTTTGCGAGTTGTACAGCTCTGCTCGCTCTACTTTGAAAGCGACGGGATACTACGACCAACAGGGGGCGTGCCTCAGTGAAATGCCGCAAGAAAGCTGGGAGATTTGCGACTTTACCACTTCGTAACTTCTACTCAAGTAGAAATGATGAGGGGGCACAATTTTTTTTTTCAGTGACTCAAGGGGCCGGTCGGTATACGCGTGACTGAGGCCGATATATGCTCTGTTTTAGACGTAACGCGTAAGCACGTAAGATACATAACCCCCCCTTGCGCGGTAAAATATCCCCCCTTACGTGCTTAAGTGCGTCGGCCAAAATTCCTGACTATGCGACTAAAACACTACGGCCCTACGCAGCTCGCAAAGACTGTGATTGGCCAGCTAACCACATCCTTTCAGGAGTCTCACATTTCCGGTTTTACAGCATAATAGCGCCATTTTTAAAAGGCCGTGACAGAAGCGAATGAAGAATTTTGAAGAAGGAGAAGAAGAAAACACAAGAACGAATTATGATAATTATAAATATAAACAAGCCAGCGATTTCCACTTCCACGCCCACAGATTCGTTCGTTGCTCCCCCTACTGTTCTCGCGGAGAATCCCCTTGCAACACGCGCAATCCTTAAGGAACCTTAAAGGAACCGTAAATCAAAACTTGTCTAAAACAAGTCCCTTGTGTAAATTACGTGCTTACGTCTCTGCGTCTAAAACGGCCTTGACTGCTGCTGAGATGGACTGTCTGCCTCGAGTTTGGGAGGGCTGGAGCGGTCTGTGGGCTGGAGTGCTATCTGTTTATCGTTGCAACCCCCAGCCTCGTATTGAGATCGCGGCGCGCGGTTTCAAAATAAGAGCGCCCAGCACGATTTTTTTTTTTTTTTTTTTTTTTATAATTAAAAAAACTTTTCAAAACAGCTCGAGGGCCATTATTAGACACCCCGCGGGCCACAAAAGGCCCGCGGGCCGCTACTTGAGTATGACTGGTCTAGTGGATTAACGCACACATTTTGAGTTACCGTTACAGAGTGGACAAAAGCGTCAAATTTTAAATGACGCTCCCTTAGGGCCTCCTGAATGATTTTAGCCTAGGAGCCCAACTGAAATCTTGAAAATTCCTGTGCAGAGCACATATATCAAAATCCATGAAAAACGTCTGTCAAAAAAATCTGTTTTTGTGTTAATTCTGCCAACCTTTGGTGGCTTGAAACTTTCTGTAAGAGCTTACATTAATCTCTCTGACATAATTAGATGCAATATGGTAGGCATATCCCATAGAACCTAAGAACAGAACAATAATATGTAATGATAGGCAGATTTTTTTAAAAATCTGATCTGATCTGTTTAAAAATCTGATCTGCTAGTTTGTGTGTCCTCAGTCCTTCAACCTTGCCTATTGTAAGTGCTATTCATCGCTCTGACATTTAGGCTGTTGTAGGCTACTGTAGTGTTGCCATGGCATCCGTCAGTAATTTTAGTGCTGCTGGTCATGTTTTCTTGCAGGCTAGTTTGTTCTCTTAGTTAGTGACTAAAGTCTTTGAGGCTTCATCGTGGAGTTGAATTGGGATCTATGTATTATTTGTCAGAAAGACACAACTGAACCCTTGAGATGCCCCTTGCAGGCTCCTGGAACATGTGGTGATCAAAGTGATACCAACAGATAATTTCTTGCTAATGTAGAGCAATTCAGGGCCATTGATGCTCTTCCAACTGAACTTTATTTTTCAGATGCTGAAACAGATAGCAATTTTGCTTCACATTCTACTTCTTGGCACAAATCTTGCCATCTCAGGTTTACCAATTCAAATCCTGTTGACTCTGGGGCGGGGGGGGGGGGGGGACATGTATGCTGGGACTCTGGGGGGAGAAGCAAATCACTGGATGATCAAAAGTGCTTCTTCTGTGAGAATGGAACAGATATAGGTTTTCTCCATGAAGTGTCAACATTTGATGCTGACAGAAATATCCTGATTACTGAACTTAATGACACAAAACTTGTGACCAAGATCGTCTGAGGAGATTTAATTGCAACTGAGGCCGAAAACCATCAACCATGCCTCATAAAGCTGAGAAATCGCCCCCGCAGTCTCACTCGTAAAACAGACCAATCTGCAGAAGACAATGATGAAAAAATTTATGAATCACAAGCTTTTGTAGAACGTAAAACCTACATTGAAAAATCTATTAAATCTGGAGTTATTTTCTTTAAGATTTCAGAGATCCATTCTCTATATGTGAATCGACTTGAGGAGTTGGGTATGAAGAAACAAAAAAACAAAACCAGGTTGAAAAAATATTTGCTTCAACACATGCCATCAAAAGTCCAGTTTGATGGAAGAAAAACAGTTCTCATTTTCAAGGAGGGAATGAGAAATATGTTACAGGTCCCATGGCATGAAAATCTCACTGTATGAGGTTTACTAACATAAATATGAGTTCCCCTAGCCTGCCTATGGTCCCCCAGTTGCTAAAACTTTTGTTCGTTGTAAAACGAGCACTAGGTGCTCTGCTTGCCTTTGAAAAAAACGGAGGCTCAAGCGCGCTGATTTGGAATGCGGTCCCATATGTCGTCATAAAGGATTTAAGCTCCTCCCCTTTCTCTGCCTTGCCCGGCAAGAGAATTTGGCCCGCCAATGAGACACCACCCTGTGAGCGCCACGTGTGTTTGTGTGTATGTGATTGCACACACTCTAACGCAAGTGTTCGCTGTTGGTGTTATGGCGCATAAGACCGTCGGTTCTTTGACATCTCGTGTATTTCCACAACAAGACTGTATAACTGGGTTATCTCAGCCATGGTTGAGAAGGAATTAGGGGAAAATAACTTTGGCTTTGACTCCCTGAAGCACATGAACTGTGAAATGCTGCCTGCCGCCGGTTGCCGCGAGGCACAACTATCGCGAAGCACCACCGCCCGGCAGCGGGCAGCCGGACGCGGGCAGCCGGCAGCAGGCAGCGTGCGGCTCAGTGTATTTCAGATTGATGTGGAAGTGGAAGAACCAGAGACGTCGGAGAACCCGACAAAGTCGTTTGTGATTCATAATATCGTCTGGAGGCGCACACAGCTTTTTGCCATGATAATATGTATGGTATGATATAGATATCTATGTATTATATGATATTATTTAGATAGAGAGCTCCAGGACTGTAACGCAAGTGTTGTACACTTCCTTGTTATTTGGATAACCGTTCTGCTGTTGGTGTTATGGCGCGTAACACGTTGGACTCTCGTCTCTGGTATTTCCACAACGAGACTCGTAGTGGGGGTTATCTCAGCCATGGTTGAGAATGAATTGGGGGAAAGGAACTTTGGCTTTGACTCCCTGAAGTACACAAACCACGACATGGAGGAGAAAGGGATTGTGGGCCGCGAATGTCTCCCGCTTGAGCCCCGCTTCCCGCTGCCGAGGGACCACCGCCTCGGCGCTGCAGGAGGCGGTGGTGCCTAAGTGCTGACCGCTGCCGAGGCGGTGGTCCCTCGGCAGCGAGGCTACGGTGGGAGACTACCGCGGTCAACAATCGTGGGCAACAATCCCTTTCTCCTCCATGTCGTGGTTCAGTCTACTTCAGATTGATGTGGACGTGGAAGAACCAGAGACTTCGGAGAACCCGACGCGGTCATTTGAGATTCATAATATCGTCTGGAGGCTCACACAGCTTTTAGCCTTGATAATATATATTATATGATATAGATATCTATGGATAATATGATATTATTTAGATATAGAGCTCCAGGACTCCCGTATGTTCTAGGTTATTTACAGAACACGGCCCAAGGCTGTGTGCGCCTCGCCATTGCGATACATCCACTGTATGCAGAGCGCATGGTACCGTGGCTGCAAGCTGCTCAGAGCCACACCCCCACCCTCCTCCTTGACCTGCTGCAACGATGCATTCCTTGAGCTGACCATCTCAAAAACTAAGGAGCTCTGCATTGATTTCAGACGTGGCCCCCATCCCATTGAGAACACTATCATCTGTGACCAGCCAGTGGAATTTGTGTCTAGTTATAAATACCTGGGCACGATCATCGACAATAACCTAAAATTTGATGTTAACACGGACATGCTGTGCAAGAGGGGCCAGCAACGTCTTTACTGCCTTAGGAAACCAGTCAGATTCAACGTTTCAAAAAGTCTGTTGAAACTGTTTTACTGTGCATATATACACTCTGTCATCTCCTTCTCTCTCATCTGCTGGTTTGGTAACCTCACTGTCAAGGACAAAAATTCTCTTGGCATTATTGTTAAAACTGCCTCCAAAATCACTGGCATCCAGCTAGAGGGCCTCAATTGCTTTTATAACAGACAGCTGTTCAAGAAAACCTCTCATATCCGTCTTGACAGTGCCCACCCGCTGAGCTCTGAGTTCAGGCTGTTGCCTTCTGGCAAACGTTTGTGTTTACCAAGGATCAGCAGGAATAGATACGGGTATTCTTTTGTCCCTGCAGCCATCCGGGCATTCAATGCGGCCAGCAGCAGATAATTTATTTTACTTGTGTTGCGATGACTTTTTTTTTAAATCTATTTTAATGTTTTAATGTTTTAATTTGTATTTTAAATGTTTTATATCCTGGCACTTTATCTTTCGAGCACTTTGTCTCCACAGTGTTTTGTGTTCATTGTTGTTTTGTCTTGTCTTGTGGGTTAAACCACTTCTCCTGGCTGCGAACAAATTTGCCCTCGTGGGACATTTAATAAAATCTTGAATCTTGAATCTTGAATCTTGCCTCTCTCCTCCTCATTTGCATTAAAGCTACAGACACCGAAACGGCGCAATTGGGGAAAGCTCAATGTGTGACTGGCTCGTATTGGCTGTAATTCTGCACCACGGCTGAATTTCGGGAACGTCTTCAAATACTGTGTTTGGGGCCTACTAATATCTATAATAATGCATCCATAAAGTAGCATGCCATGGGACCTTTAAAGGATTCTCTTGCAGATAGAGATTTTGATGAAGATGCACTTATCCTGGCAAAAGCTGCAAAGATCATGAGATATGACATGTTCAACAATCCAGGATTCAAATTCACTGGTTCCTTTCCAGCAAAATGCCAAGAAAAAAGTATTTTGCCTCAATGATATTGAATGGTCCCAACTTGAAAGACCTAGAGAAGTGTGACTCTCAGTCTTGCCTCACCATTGGACAGGGCATTCTTTATAGCATAAAGAAAAGAGAATCTCCCACTGCTGGAATGATCAGACACTCTCTGGAATGTGAACCGTCACTTACTATTTACATAGTCCTTAATATACATGCACAGACCAGAAGCAAGAAACTTGTCCAGCATTCATATCAGTATTTCATATGACAGGGTAATGCAAATTGAAGAGTGGCTTGCTACCTCCATGTGTGGACACTTCAAAGTTGATGGAGTTGTCGCTCCTGCTTCTCTCTGGAAAGGGCTGTTCACTGTCAGTACCCTGGATAATCTTGACTACAACCCAAGTTCAACAACTTCTGTGACATGTTTCAGTTGCCAGTAATGGCTGAATGTGGTGAACTGAAACAACATGCTCTGCCTGAAAGTTATGCCAATCTCCGAGCTGTCCCTTTGAAAAAATCTGTCTGTTTCAGTGCCGGAATGCAATGTACGTCCAGCCAAGAGCAGAGGAACAAAACTGGGTCAAACATGCACTGCTTCTTCTAGAGAAGGCAGACTGACCTGTGAAGATGCAATTGCATGGTCTGCATGTCATGCCTCTAAGAAACCTCTGGTGAATGAACCCCCAGCAAGATGTGCACTCCTTCCCCTGTTTTACGAGAAATCTGCCACACCAACCATGACCCTACATGGCAAACATGCATTTTTTAATCCAGGACAAATCCCTGTCTCTACATTTGACCAGCCTCTTTTTGCTCTGGCAAAGTTGGTACAATGGAAATGGCCGGGCACACATGGTGAAAAAGTCAATGTTGTTATGTTAGGCTGTGTACACACAGAAATGGGGTGTGACCTCTTAGAGTGCTCGGGTTGGACAACAGCACTCACAGAAGCAGAGGTAGCATCATCAGGTGTGGCCGACTCATTCCTGAAAGCGACACACTTGACTCAAACCAGGCATGCCCACCAAGTTACTCTCTTGACACAACACTTGGAGAAATTATATGAAGGGAGTCCTAGGAGTCCTAGGAGGAGTCCTAGGGTGCACTCACACTAGGCCATCTGGCCGTGGCCGTTGGCCGTTTTCACACCTAACTGTGCTCAAATGGCCCCATTGTTCTCTGGCCTGCACTCACACTAGGCCATCTGGCCATGGCCGTTGGCCGTCGCAACTGTGGCCTGGCCACGGTAGGCTCTTGTACATACGTCATCACGCCGTAAGTAACACGTCATCACCAAGCGTCCGCTGCATGGACCATAATAAAGTCTGCCGCCAGTCAGAGTTTTAACAACAATGGACAACAACACAGAGAACACAGTTCGCACTTTACCGAGTCTGTTGCTTATTTGGATATATGTTTACCGTTTAATGGGAAAGAAGGCTTGTCGCCATTATTATGTCCGTGGTCGTCGCATGGACTATACGTCATCCAGCTCAGGTTGCGTAGCCGTGCGTGTGCGATTGTCGGCTCATTAGCATCTGTACCGTAGTGGCCCGTACCGTAGCAGCACACCTCTCCCAAGTGGCCAAATTGGCCTGGCCTGGCCAGACTGGCCACACTCACACTGGCAGATTTGAACACGGTTAGGTGTGAAAACGGCCACGGCCAGATGGCCTAGTGTGAGTGCACCCCTACTTTCATGTTCTGGGACATGATAATGAGATATGAAACCCTTATTCTCATTTTTATCAGAGCACACAGAGAGAATAATTTTCCTCTATATGTTGAGGTATTAGAAGAACTTTTATAGTGTAAGATTAAATGTGTCCATATGTAGCCAACTTTGGAGGTAATTATACAATATAAATACAGTATATCAGAATGATGACTGTAAGAATTGCATGAGGTCATCAAAGGTTGGCTGATGTTCTGACATTTGAGTAGTTTGTTCCTTTTTTTTCAATTCCACCTATGTTGTGGTAGACTTATTGAAGTTCTTTCAGGTACCAGATGTCTTTGCACTCTATTTTAAACCATTTCAAAATATACTGGCCTGAGCACATATTAAAATCAATTTAAGCTTTTTTTGAGGAAGGTGATAGGTCCCAAAGTTTGTAGAGAATAATAAAGAAGAAAGATATAAAGAAAGAAAGAATAAAACTTAAAAAGAACAATAGTTGAACGCTGCATACAGCACTCACCTAAATAAACTGATGTTAAAATGAATGTTTGAAAGCATATTATGAGGGCAGCATTGTTTAATGCATGTGCAAAAGGACGTCGAAATTGGTGCACTGCCAAAAGCTCGACAGAAGACACCCCCTCACCATCATTGCGGCCACACATAAACACATAAAAAGGGTGCTTTTAGGTTTAGGTTTTTGTTATAGCCGCCAGATTCGGAGGAACATGAAATGGGAATTTAGCTGAACTTCCCGATTTTCGATGCAAGGGTTTCAATGCAGGGTTTCTTGCCTTTTTCAGAGATTTCATGAATTTTGACATCTTCAATGTTTTCCATGACTGGAAAGAAACCTTTTAAAATCAAGGTTTTCCAGGACAGGTTGGAACAATGACTATATCTTCAGCAAAAAGTGACAAACTGGTTCTCTAAAAGTATTAATTGCATTCAATACATTCAATATACATTTCGCTCACTGTTTACCCATTGTCAACAAAGCACTGAATAAATATGATCCTTTACCTAAAATGTGCTTAAACATGCTTAGAAAGGTGCTGTAAGCTAAAGCTATAATTTGAGTGTAATTTGTTACAAATGGCCTAGATATCAGCTAGCTATTATTCAATTTCTGCATGAGAATATCTGTTCCTAGTTGATGACTTCCTTTGTCTGAGACCATTTTGATTTGGACCACTCCCGGCTCATTTCTGACAAATCAAGGCATCTTTCCCTGATTGGTTTGTGGAATCGATCTTGCCAGTCCATCATATGAGTTTGAAATGCAAAACTGTACACATTTTTTCCACTTTTGATAAGTTGGAGAAAAAATAAGTAGGGAGGGAGGGAGCAGAGAAGGAGGGGAGGTTTTGGCAGTTTGGTTTCAAAAGCCTGCCCTCTTCTGCTCCCTCGCTGTCTTTACAAGTTTGGAATCATACCTACAGCACCTTTAACCCTTCCCTCTAGACCAACACCAGGAAACAAGAGGTTTTGCTGACCTTGTCCCAGTAGCAGACGAGGTCCTGGATGATCACAGAGGCATCCTTTGCCTGGCAGAACACATCGCTGTTCTTCGGCAATTCCTCCATCATCAGGAAGGTCTACCATTTACCAAATAAAACAGACAAACGGATTCAATAATAATAATAATAATACAACAGCAAGCGGTAATTAACGGGGTCCAAGCAAAATGAAAAGTCAAGAACACATTAATGGAAGATATATAAATATGACTTATAATTATGAAGGAAAGATGTTGACGTTTCCCTTGATGCCATAATGGGCCTCGGCTTTCAGTTGACTGGGCTGCAGAGCAATGGCCGAATGTCATGTTCAGCTTGTTCATAATTGTCTAATCAGGATTCAAACTCTCAAACTAAGGATCACCAGTACAAGGCATTATCCCATTGAGCCACAGACAAACCTCACATGGTGAAAATGTCTATTGATAAGCACACAACATCCAGAAATCTCCAAGCAAACATTTCTCAAAGAAATTAAGGGCTTTCTTTAAAGCAAATACCTGAAAAATTGTTGAGATTCCTGGGAAATAAAATTTGTTGTATGACGGAAGAAATATAAATATGACAGTTCATTATTAAGGAAAAATTGTTAACAAAGAAGTTCCCCTTAAAGGGGTAGTTCGGAATTTTGGACATAGGGCCTGATTCCGAAGTGAGCATTGGTATTCTATATCACTGGAGACAGTTTTCAACACATTTCATTCAGTCCTTCTAGTTGCAGAGTTCGCTCGTGCTAGGCTAGCGCAAGTCAACGGGAAATGCTAGCCTGCTATTAAAAACAGTCTTACCCACTCCACAGTACACCCGAGGTAAATCAATTATAACGCCAGACTATAGATTTAAATGTCTGTGTTGATAGAATAATGTTAGAAATAAAACTAACCATGCATCGCATGAATCATCGAGGGACTACTTTCTCAGCAGAAGCGGAATTCTACTATGCGCTGGTTAGGTTTGTAACCGAATCACGACAGAAGAACGTAAACAGAGAAGCGTGGGACAGAAGCGCAATTGAACGACTAGGCAACATGATGGTTCAGTGTGCTTTTAGAAATTGTAGAAATAAACGGTACAGATGGGCACCACAAAGTTTCCACCAATTTCCAGTGCGAGATCCAGAAAGGACTCAACTGTGGCTTGTTGCTGCTGGCTTTGACATCAAAACACCGGCTCGTACATGTACGGTTGGTTGGATACAACAAATTCCTCATAATCGTCTTCAAAAGCAGATGCATCGCTAACTCCTCCAAACGTGGCCATATCTTGTTAATTTAATACTCTTGTAGAATTCCTTCGTTCACTGTACTCTGCGTTTGTAGCAATGACAGCGGCAGGTAACCTAGGTATCAGTCCGCCGCTGCCGTAGCCTACGTACAGGAATATAAACACTGCTGCTGAGACCCCGCAATTCCCTCAAAATGCAATGCAATGCAAGGTTGGTTTTATTTCTAACATTATTCTATAAACAGACATTTAGATGTATAGTCTGTCGTTATAATTGATTTACCTCGGGTGTACTGTGGAGTGGGTAAGACTGTTTTTAATAGCAGGCTAGCATTTCCCGTTGACTTGCGCTAGCCTAGCACGAGCGAACTCTGCAACTAGAAGGACTGAATGAAATGTGTTGAAAACTGTCTCCAGTGATATAGAATACCAATGCTCACTTCGGAATCAGGCCCTATGTCCAAAATTCCGAACTACCCCTTTAACAGTGGTATAATGAGCACATACCACAGCCTGGCGTGATCTATTGCTTAAATATATATATATATATATATAATTGTGTGTGTGTATATGGGGCTTCAATGTGTGTGTGTGTGTGTGTGTGTGTGTGTGTGTGTGTGTGTGTGTGTGTGTGTGTGTGTGTGTGTGTGTGTGTGTGTGTGTGTGTGTGTGTGTGTGTGAGTGTGTCTCTCGTTGTGTAGCATGGTGGACATGGGGCTGTGCGTGTGTATATATATGTATGTATACGTGTGTGTGTGTGTATGTGTTGGTGTGTGTGTGTGTGTGTGTGTGTGTGTGTAAGTGTGTGTGTGGGTGTACACCTTGTGGTGTCGCATGGTCGACAATAAATAGTGATTCAAATTGAGATGAACGTACAAACAAGTGAAACCTTTGCCTTGACGAACTGCGCTGAGGATGTCCCGCTATCAAGTGTTAATATGCTATTTATAAATCAATGAAAGTACAAATATAATTAAATGGTTAAAATACTACTACTGGTATTAATTCTTTTAAATTCTACTTCCATAATTTTCTACCCTGACAGCAAACTGTGTTCTGTCCGCAGTGGTTCTCTTGCCCTCGCTGCCAAGGTGACATTCACATAGATAATTGCGGTCGTTATTTAACTGAAACAAAGAAAACAGTCATGTCATAATGGATATTAAAAAGAAAATCATGCTGTTCACCCCAGGAACCACGTCTCTCCTCGGGGTCAGAGTTGGTCTGGGGGTCACTGCACAGCTTTTCCCTGACTGGAACCACAGCGCTCTTTAAACAAAGGCCTGCCTCAAAGGGCAATAGGAGTGATTCCCTATATTGTATTCATGCAGTAAAATCTCCCAAGAATGACCCTTGAAACAATCCCAAGAGCCTTGGAGGGGACAAAAGGCTTAAACAAATATCATTAAAATCCTTATTTTAGTCATTTATTGTCCGATTGACTGATTGACCGATCAACTGATTAGTGATTGATTGAGCTTGCCTGACTGTGAAGCCTTCCGACAGGGACAGACAGAAGACCAGGCCTCCCAGGACACACAGCACAGAGCCGGCCCAGCCGATGAAGAGCGCGCCGCCCAGCTCAAACCTGCACAGGGACC